>NW_006431210.1:1906810-1920390 GCF_000325575.1 Pteropus alecto
TGAAGAGAAGCTGAGATGCACTATGTTGTATAATAAAGAATCTGTTAGGTTTTTGTTCTAGGTTCCTGGCACAGAGCTTTAAAAACTTGTAATTTCCCAAGTGGTAGAAATATCTTTGTTATTTATAAATTCAGGATCACACCTGAATTTATGCTAATGAGATGACTCAAGGTCAGCTTCTAAATAACTTCAGGATGGGAGCTGGCCACCAGAAAGACCAACTACATGACTAGGAGGTTGGGACTTTGAACCAGTCTGACTCTTGTAAAGGACTAAGTCCTTAATTTGTGAAGTCTGTGCTAATTCCAGATGGTGCCAGAGTTAAATTGCACTAGACCAGTTGGTGCCAGAATAAGCTCTCATACAGCCTCAGAGAATCAAGAAGGGTAATCTCAAGTCCTGATGTTCCACTTACAATACCTTCTGAGGCTCAGCTGTACATCTGGCCCTTGGGTTTCATGTGATCTGCTGGTATTTTTCTAACAGATTTCACATTTTGCTTGAAGTGGTTGGTGTAGGCTACTATTTCAATAATTTCTTATAAAGAATTAACACAGAACTTTGAAAAAATGAGATGTGATATATAAGAAGCTGTTATTTGCTAGTTCTTCTTAAACTTTATATAAATATTGTAATTTGCTAATTTTCCTTTTATTTGCATCTGTGGGAAATTAATTCCTACTACAAAATCCTCCAAATGGAGATTTTTGTGGAAAGCATGATTTTACTGTTCTTTGAAATTGTACAGCTTCTGTCTACTACGGCAGTTAGACTTAACAGGTCTCTGATTTTTTCCAATTGAATACTTTGACTTTAAAGTTTTAGTGGCTCCTTATCTAAGACCAGATTGTCATAAACTCTGAGAATGTGAATGTAGGAATGAACCAGAGGGATCATCTGGTTCACTCTTTTTATTATCACAAACTAGGTATCTCAGTGGCAGAGAAGTGAGCTGTCTGGCTCAAAATCAGATTATTACTAGCAAAGTCTGGATTTGAATGATTTTCTATTTTCTGATTCAATAAATTTATTCTCACTTTTCAGTGATAAACCTAAAGATTTAGTTATTTTTCTAGTGTTATAAATAAATGTGAAAGTTCTGTTATAATTTATTTGAAAATAGATGTGGCTATGAATTGACAATGAATCTCACCAGGGAAGCGGCTTCCCACGTGAGGCTGCCTCGCTCATGTCGGCTTTTGGGGCCTGGTGTTCAGATGAATCTTAACTGACTTAAATAAATGAACCCTTAATAGGATTTGAATCTACTTCTTTTTCTATAACTTTGCTTGTTTGGGTGAATATATTCCTTGGTGAATCTGCAAAAATTCCTTTTCTCTGAGTTGAAAAGGTCTGTTTTGTTCTGTTTTCTGTCTGTGGATACCCTGAAAGAAAGGAGATTTATTTTTTTTTAGCGTCAGACACTGAGTAATAATTTACACATGGCAAAAGTAACCCTTTTAGGTACAAAACACAGTTCTATAACTCTCACAACAATCAAGTTATAGAATATTTCTACTACCCCCAAAAGTTCCTTCATGCCCTTTGTAGTCAAAGCCCTCTTCCTACTTCCATTTTCAGATAAGCAAAAACAGAGTGTTCACTGCCAACATTACCGAAGCCATGTCTGAGACAGTTCAGAAATCAAGAAATAGCTAAAATATATATTATTGTTTCTATCTTTTAATTTCCATAATAATTTTAAATATGGTTTATAAACTCATATCTTTAGGTTGTAAAGTTTTCCATCTTTTTATTTGCTGGCCCTGTCTCATGTTTGTTCATTTCCTTATGTGATTTGCAATTTTTTATTCTAAACGTCTCTTTAACTTTCACTTTTATTGTGTTGCTAGTTTCTGGGTTGCAGTAAGTTGGAAGCATCTCTTCAAAGTGATTTTGTTTGCTTCTGTCAGTGCTTCAGATGTTTCTTAGTTTCAGATCAGTTTTTTTATGTCAATTTCTTTGCTTGAAATTTCTGCTTCATAGAGGAAGTATAAAATCATCCCTGGTATCAATTACGTAATTGCTGTATAACAAGCTACCCCAACACATATGGCTTAAAACAATTTATTATTGTGTCTCACATATTGTTATCTCTCGGCTCTACCCTTGCGTGTAGGGCAAGCTTAGGTTTTTAAATTTCTTTCAGGAGACTTTCCTTTTTCCTATCCAGAAGACAAGTTTCCTTGACTCTTGCCTTCCACTGGGAGAGGGTCTTCCTAGTTTTTATTTCACAGACTGGTTGCCTGGGACCAGCTTCTGGTTCTCTGCAGGGGTCCTAGTTCCAGCATCACTCTCCTCTCTGGATCTTGAACCCCAGTCAGGCCACTCATCCCCTAGAGCCTATATCTGGTTCCAGTACCACTCCCAGTTGCTGGCGTGTCAGGTAGCGCTAACTGTTTTCATCCATGTCTGGAACTTTATGGTTTGTAATGGGCAGGTGGCCCGTATCAGCTCAATCTACCGTGTATCTAGCTAGACATGTCCTTCATAATTTTCTTCAATGAATATTATTTTTTAAATGGCTTTTCTCAATTTTTCAAATGCTTTAGTTTTTCTTTCATATTTATTTGATTGTCAATATCAAGTAATCTGTGTCTTCATATGGTATTTTTATTTGTCTCTGTGGGTTGATATACAATTCAGCTGATTAGTTGTCAGTTAAATATAATTTTAATATCTTCACACTTTCATTTAGAGTAAAAGAGGTTAGGTCTAACATTGTGTTCCTTATATTTTAGAAATTATATATATTTGCTAGAGATTCTCTTTTGATCTTTGCTTTTGTTTCTTCCCTCTCCTGCCTGCCTATGCAGAGATTGTTATTACCCTAGTAAAATGTATTCCTCAAGGATGACTGCTAAAATTAATTCATGCATTGTCATTACTTAATCTTCAGTGTACTCTATGTGCTCTGATTTACAACACCCTTCATTCTATTGTTGCATCTTATGTGATCCCTGCAAATGCTTTTATGATTTCATTATATGAGAGATTGCAGACTAATTTTTTATTTACCTCTCAGTGTTCCCATAAGATTGTCATACTGTAGAATGAAACTCAATTCTTTGTTTAATTCCAGATGCCAGTTAGCAACCAGGCAAACAACACAGTCCTGAAAGAGGATTAGAACCATCAGCCTGGAGTTAAGTCCCCTTGATTAATGGATAACTCATCACTACAAAAATTTTTAATAGGCAGAAATTATAAGTTGCATTGCAGACAATTTATATTTCCATCCTGTGTTGCTAAAATATGAAACAAAATTGGCAGGGATCTATGTATCTACATTAAAGGCCTGTCTTTGGCAAAAGGCCATACCGATGGCATGTATCCTTTAGTCAATGACACCAAATAGTCCCTGATAGTGCTGTTATTCTGTGACTAATTTTCCCCTTTATACAGAGGGTGACCATGGGTTCCAAACAACTCAAGACACTCTGACTGGTAGAATTATAGTTTTGAGAACAATAAGAAGAAAACATTGTCGAAAAATTTTAGGTCATGTGGTCACTGTCCCTTTTAAAATGACTTGTGTTCTTTCTACTTCCCATTCTGTTTTAGTTCATGATGCTGTTACTATTTGAGTTAAATGGTTGCCTGTTTCATCTCTAAGGCTAGGTGTTTAGCAGATAGTTGAAGTTGTAAATTAAAGTAGAAGCAAGATCATTTAAGAAAAATGTAACTTTCCTGAAAGCCGACTCATAGAGATACTTCTCTATGTAAAAACAGAGATGACTACATTAGAAAAAATATCATGATAAAAACAAAGGATTAATTCCAACCTGTTCGATTCTAGAGCTTATACTCCTAATTCTAATGCTAAGCAGCAAAATAGGGACAGGAAGAAAACCTAAGATGACCTCTGAGCTTCAATTTATTTTTCTATAAAATAAACAACAATACCTCACAGAGTTTCTGCAGGGATTAAATTAGATGATATATGTAAAGCAATGTATACACAAATGACAATCTACAAATGTTTCCTTTTTCCTCCATCTAGCACAAACCTTCATGGCAGGTGATTCAATATTTAGATTTCAAAGAACTTAGTTATAATATTAGCAAAATTATAGTTAGACAGATTGAATTTCCAGACGTGCCCAAACGTCAATATTTAAGCAGCGCTCTCTTGGATTGAACTATAATTCCATAAGCCTTGGATAATTGCGAATTGACTGTAAACTGTGAATCACTTTATGTTTTGTACTATGTCTCTACATTAACAGGGACTAAACAATTGAAGGATTAGAGGTAAGTGAAATAGCTTGGCATCCGTAATATTTCAGGAAGAAATGCAACAGCATAACAAGCAGCATGGTCTCTGGCATTAATTGTTTGAGAAAGGTCTGATTTATCTCTGGAAAATTTCCCCCATGAATGCCAGTTATCACCCGAGTGTGAATTCTCTAAGGTGTTCAATAATCACTCAATTATCTCCGGTGCTTGCTCTCCATCCTGCCCTTTTAATATAGACTATTTCACATTTTCAGTTGTTCCAGGTTCTCGTCACATCTCAGTTACATGCAGCAATAGGCATTATGGAGACACTGCAAATCAAATTCCATAGATAATCCCAATCTCTTGCTCCACCAAACTTTTCATTAGAACATCAAAAGAGGTTGGGTTGGGGGAATCAAGTGATTACTGAGTCAGCCAGTGGTGATGATTTTAAATGACATGGCCCCAGTATTACTAGCTATAGATTGAAGTAATTTTCAAAATCATCCCCATAACTCCAGGTGCTGATTATTTATTGCCACATAACAAAAAACATTCAAATGTGTGGCTTAAAACAATTTATTATCATCTCTTACAGTTTTGACTGATCTTAGCTTGAGGTCTTTCATGCAGTTGAAGTCAAACAGAAGCCGATTCTGCTAAAGGTTCAGTGAGTGGGAATATCTCATGGCTGGCACCTGATGCTGACTGCTAAGCACTCAGCTGGGTCTGCCCTCCTGAGCATCTGCCCATGGCCTTTCTATGTGGCTTATATCTTGACAGTATAGCAGCAGTTCTTAGGGGGAGCAGCCCAAGAGTGACTTTCTAAGAGGTCCAGGTGGAAACTGCAAGGCTTCTTATGATCCTGTCTCAAAAGTCCCAGAGTGTCACTTCTGCCACATTCTATATAGGTCAAGAAGACACTAAGGTCAAGCCCAGGTAAGATAATGATACTTCTTTATGGAGAAATGTCAAGGTCACATTGCAGAAGAGCACATTCAATGGGAGATATTTGGAAAATACAGTCTGCCAAACCCAGTTCATCTACTTTTGTTCCAGCAGTTGCCAGAACTCACCTGTATCTGGAATGATCCTGGACTCCAGCTAGTTTAATTACTTTATTTATTTACCTGTGAACTCAGAACAATTCACAATTAGTAAATGCATAGAGGCGGTCACAGAGTATCAGTTCAAGACATGAATCATGATTATTTCACAAACCAGACTCTTGTATTCTTACTCTTGGTTCCAGTGTCTTGATTGATATTACATTCAGAATTCTATACTTTTATCTACCTTGGCCATTGAAATTCGGTCCTCCTCACCTCTTCTTTGACCTTTTTTTGTTTCAAATACTTGACTTGTTCCTGATACCTGATATCCGATACCCAGGTCTCTTACCACCTATCTTCAAAGTTGGGCTTCCAGGCCTTTGGATTATTCCTGACAAGTTTTAGTTTTGGTTCTGTAGCTTCTGCCTTTATCTCTTGGCTTACAGATAATTGCCTCTGATGTGGTAGACACCTTAATATTCAGTTTTCCAATCTCTGTCCCACTCCTACTCAGTCCACTTCAGATTATAATTTTATTAACCTGGTCCCATTGGTGTCTACTTCCACCAGAAGGCAGGTGCATTTATGTCTACAATCTGAGTTTTTCTCTTCGGTGAAAAATAAAGATTTCTTGCCATATAACTTTTAGTATCAGTGCCTTAAGACTTTCCAATGTCTTCAGTCTTCAACATCTATATTATTAGGCTCTTAGTCTCTCTAGAGTTTTGATATTCCTGCACTTCAATGACCCAGGAGATATGTTTGCTCTATTCTTAGTCATTTAGTGTTTTTCAGCAAGGATTCAGCAAAAGCTTCTGTTACTCATTAAGCATATTGAAGGAAATACTTTTAGGAAGGGAGGTAGGGGAAACTCCAAAGGTTTGAATAAGTGTTTTACTGGATTGAAAATAACTCTTGTAAATGGAACATAATTGGATAAATGGTCAGAATCTATTACTAAACTGACTCCTCCTAGGTCTCCAACCTTAGGATGGGACTAGATAGTTAAAATCTATTGGTAATAGGAGACTTTAATCTCCTTATGAATTTTTTCTTTGATGGTTTCTTGTTAAATTTCCTTGTGCTTAAATCATCTAAAGTCTCCATTTTGTATAGCTAGAAATTATTATATAGCATATGTCTTTTCCAAATTTGGAAAAACTAGAAACATTCTAATTTATTAGGTAACCATTTTCTTGATCTTCCAAATCCTAAATTAAATTAGAAAGTTTTTTATTGATCATCTGTCATGTCTTGGGCCACTGTAGCTGTCTATGAATATATGGGTGAGGGACATCATTAAGATAAATTCTCTTTGCCTTCAATAATTTTCATTTTGATAGAAGAGAGAGAACATGCTCACTCAGATAGCCAGAATATCTGCAAAGTGTGGTGTTTGTTATTGAGAAGTATAATTTTTGTTAGGTACAGTTTCAGATGCCCCTTGAAAAATGGACTTTAACTTATCATGAGTAAATGGGGAATAAAAAGGGCATTCTAAGTGGAAAGAACAGCTTGAATGAAGGTATAGAGGCAGGTCTACACAGATTCTTTTAGAGAAATGTTAACTAGATGAATTTTAAAAGGACAAGTTATATTTAGGAAAGTAATGGGCTGTAAGACTAGAAAGGTAGCTTTGAGCTACTTGGGAATGGCATGGATGCCTTCATTGAGAGTGTGTCTATACTGTTCTGTAGGTAATAATCACTACTGAAAATTTATGTGTCATTTCTGGCCTGTTGTCTAATTAACTCAAATTGGGTAGCATGTTCACAGTCCATTTGCGATAGGGAGCTTTAGGAATTCCAGTTAGAGACAAAGGATTGTGGCAGAATTGGCTCACTAGAATCTTGCAGTTTTATAACATGTATGGTTTGGCCTTGAAGGATGCTGGGAACTTGGGCTAGTAGGAAAGGGTAAGAAGTGAGGAAAGAAGAAAGTCTAGCTCTAGGTGAACTAGTGTGGAAATAGAGTTGGTCTAGAGGGAAGGGGCCCACAGTCTACATCTCAGTGACCAAAAGAGGACAATACATGTTTTGATCCTAGAAAGCCTTAGTTCTAGAAAACTTCAGGCAGCAGAAAAACCAGGTCCATTGGGAGGCACCACCTTGTTTCTGGAAGGTTTATCCAGTTTGAAATAGGACCCCAATCAGAGGCTGGAGATAGAGATCAGTCTCTAACTAGGGGTGGAAAATTCTAGCAAGGATTAGTTTATTTGAAGGATTCTAACCAAAAGGATAAGGTTCGGGGACGTAAAGCATGGTGGTTAAGTGATAGGATTTTGCAGTCAGGTGACTTAGGTTTAAATCTTAACCGAACTATTTTATTTTTTTTTTTTAGCTTTGGAACCTTGGGCATGTTCCTTTACCTTTCTGAATCTTGTTTCTCTTTCTGTCAATGGAGAAAGTACCCGTGTCATGATTTGAGGATTAGATGATGTAATCAGACAATATAATGCTGGTACATTATAACCATTCAGTAAATGGTTAGTGTGCTGGCTTGTCCTCTGTCAAATCTGCATCTATATTACCACCTCGTAAGGTCTCTGCATGCCAGAGGAGAAGCTGGGGACTGCGCTTCCTGATACAGCTTCTCTGTCTAGATCTGGTTAGGGTATTTCAAAGAGAAACAGTTGGGTGATATTTGGAAGCTAAGAGAAGAAGGCCCTGTTCTTTGGAGGCAGTTGCAACTAACATGGACAGAGAGATTCCCAAAGCTTTCCACTGAGCCCTAAAACAGCGATCCCCAGCCTTTTTGGCACCAGGGACCAGTGCTCCTATGAGACTCTAATGCCTGGTGATCTGAGGTGGAGCTGAGGCAGTGATGCTAGTGCTGGGAAGTGGCTGCAAATACAGACAAAGCTTTGCTCACTCGCCTGCCACTCACCCTTCTGCTGTGTGGCCTGGTTCCTAACAGGCCACAAACTGGTACCAGTCTGCAGCCTGGGTGTTGGGGATCCCTACCCTAAAATATCAACCACGTCAGTGCTTCAGGCAGAGATGAGGGGTGATGGTTTCCCAACTTTCTTTACCCTGGCTCTTCCAATAGGTATGTAGTCCTCTAAATCCTTGTATTAAGACACTTCTACCTAGAATACCCAGAGTAGCTTCTGTTTTTCTGACTCAACCTTGACAGATATAAGCAACTATTATTATTAATAATTTTGCAAAGCAAGACTTTTACTCCAAAAAGGGAAATTGGAGCACAGATTAGGAAACTAGAATGGAAGCTTAGCCACAAGTTGGAGGCTGTGGCAATGGGCCTAATTTTTGGTGGAGAGGGCCCAAGCACTGTATGAACTGTATGAAGCCTGTAGTTTGGGGTACCTGCTGAAGGGCTACACATGGGAAGGACTGAGTATGGGGTGTCCAAAGGGTGGGAAACAGGACAGAGGAAAGTTTACTTAAGACAATGGAAGTATCTGAAACAGAGGACCGGGCTAAGGCAAAAAAGCCTGGAATTCAGGGAAGAGTACCAGATCATGGAGGAGCCTCCAAATAGTGTCAACCTTGGAAGAATCAGAAATGTCACAATTGGAATTAAAAGGCTGACAGCCTTTGTGCTTAGGAGATTAGGACTAGAGAAATAGCCAATGGTGCCAGCATGCATGTGATGCTCCTGTTCACGGGGTAGGTGGGACTGCAATGTGTACAGGAAACAGCTGGACTTTAGCGACCAAATGTAGAGTAGAATAGAAAGCCAGAACGTTTAGGGCAGGAAGATGAAACTTAGAGCTCACTGAATGATGGTTTCTTAGACTATTAATACATGGGAAACCTTGGTTAGAAATGATACAGGGCTGGCCAGTGCTTGAGGATCCCCTGTCCCTGGATGAAACCGGGTGAGGTGACGGCTGGCACTTGGCAGATCCAGGGCTCAGGCTTTGTGATGGCCAGTTTGGTGTTCTTTTTGTGGCTCCACAGATGTTGGAACACATTTTAAAGGACAAAGAATAATTTTTATTGAAGGCATATAAAATGAAACCTGGATGTTATATAGTGACACATTAGTTTTTATAGCTGGCTGAACAGATTTATTTAGCTTCTAGAAAAATAGTATCTCATTTTTGTGCCTCATTGCTGCATTTACTAGTTGATGCTCAGTCATCCATAGATATTTTGCACTGAACACAGGCTCTATTAATTTATTATAAAGTGTTATTTATTTTTATTTTAAAGATGACACTTGCCCAGAAAGTATTAACAACTTTTATTGCTAGTATTTGTGAATCTAAGAGTTCTGTTCTTTTTAACCAACTGACTTTTAGTCAATTAGCTTTCTTTTGGAGTTTTATGATTAAAATCATTGAAAAAAATTTTATTAGAAAATATTGAGATACATTTACAAGTTTATAAAGAGACTGCATCAACAACTCGGTTCTGAAAAATTAGCTCCCATATTTACTTTAGTTCTTTTCCTTTAAGAAGTAAGTTTTGTGCCCCTCCTTAATCCCATTACTCTCTCTCCCTCCTCAGAGATGTGCTCTGCAATTAAACTGATCATTTGATGCAACTGAGCTTTGGTGCAACTTTCATTACAAATACAGGTATCTGTGCAAAATACTATCATTTTGCCTGTTTTTAAACATAAGAAATCAAACTGTATGTGTGGTTTTGAGCTATATTTCTTTCTCTCGACTTTATTTTACAGATTCATATGTTACGATACTCTTAATTCTTGTTCATGATTTAAATTGCTCTATAGTATTTCATATTATTACTGAACAATGACTTATTTGCCCATTTTCCAATATCAATATTCTGATAGTTTCTGTCTTAAATTTTTTTTCTATTATAAGGCATATTTCAGTGAACATTCACGTGCGTATGTATGGAACAGCTGAACTTCAGGGACTAGAGTGGGTTGAAAAACGCATGTACACATAGGCTCACCTACACCCCTAACTTTCTATCTCTTCTCAATATGAATGAGAGTTTCAATGCATATGTCTAGGGATGCTTGATAAGTCATCGTATCTTCAGTTTTGTTAGATGTTGCCAAATTATTTTTCAAGTTATTGCATCATTATTCCTTCTACCAGCAGTGTGTATGAAAATTTCTGTTTCCATTTGCTCTCCAACACCTGATATTTTCAGATTTGTTATTTTCTGCTAGTTCGATGTATGTGAAACTGTCTCTTATTGATGTTTTGATTTGTATTGCCTTCACTGTTAATGAGCCTGAGCGTCCTTTCAAATATGTGGTTTTCTACCAATTGTCCATATCCTTTGCCACTGGGTGGTTTCTCTCTTTCTTACTGATTAGAGGACTTTCTTTGTTAGTCTAGATATTTATCTTTTATTGGTTACATGTTATCTTCTCTCAGTCTATGGCTCACGTTTAAAATTTTTGTAATGATGCTGTTTGAGACACAGACACTTTAAGTTTTAATTTGGTGGATTTTTAAATCAATTCTATGCCTAATTTTTTATTTTATTCAACACATAAAAATGTTCTCCTATATTAACTTTCGAAAGTTTTAAATTTAAAATTACTTTTCCATTTTGATGTTTAATGAATCTGGAATATATTTTTATGTATGACATGAGGTAGGGGATTTTTTTTTTTTTCTGTTTGGATAACTAATTGTTTCCATGATTATTATCCCAGAACATTTATAAATTAGCCCACCCTTTCTCTGCTGACTTACTGGGACAGTTCTGGTATACCAAATTTCAGTATGCAGACATATCTGTTTCTGAGCTTTCTTTTCTGTTTCATTGGTACTTTTGTCTGTTTCTGCATGAGTACCACGCAATTTTAATTACTAAAGCATAATAATGTGTTTATGTTAACTTATTATTTTGTATAAGAGAAGTTATCTGTACCTTGATGATGGGGTAAATGTGCCTGTAAAATTGTGAGAATTAGGGTCCTCTTTTGGTAAAGATTTAAAAAAAATTAATTTAATTTCTTCAATGACTTTATACAGGAGTTCCATTTTTTTTCTTGAGCCAATTTTGCTATTTGTTTGCTGTTTTAGAAAATTATTCATTTTATCTTTTAAAATTTATTGGCATATTCTTATCAGTTCTGGAAAATCTGACCATTTGTCTTTGAGAATATTACTTTCTACCATATCTTTTATTCTATTCTTATGCTAGTACTATTAGATATTTATTTGAGTCTCTCTCTGTCTCTGTTTCTCTTTCTCTTTTTCTCTTTCTCTATCCATGTAGATATAGATACCTTTAAAATTCTTTTGTCTTTCTGTGCTGCATTCTGTGTGAATTCTTTAGGCTGCCTTCCAATTTACTAATTCTTTTTTCTCTTTGGGTCTAACTAGAGTTTTATCTTGTCTACTTATTGTGTTTTAATTTCAGTGCTTATAAGTTTAATGTTATATATTTTTATTTTCCATCATCTGTTCTTATTTATTACTAACTGCTTTGGATTTGAAATTTCTTGCTTTTATAACTGTTATTCCTGTATTTATCTCTTTGGGTATACCAAACAGTTTGTCTGACATAAATCATATTCTGATTTATGGACTGCCTTTCTTAGCTTTAGTTCTATTTATGTATTTTGGTCTTAAGAGTTTGCAGCATCATCATGTATTGAAGGTTAACTCTTTCTCTACTTATTTTGCCCTGTTTAGCAGTTTTGAGGTTGCATCCATCTACCTCCCACCTGACTACCCTTAATCCTCTGATCCAGAACCATGTCTCATATTGGTGGTTCTCTGCTCTTGTCCCTCAGTGATGATGGGATTATTGCAGAATCAGTCATCAAGTCAGGGGTTTTGTTGGTTCAGCATCTTGTTGCATTGTGGTGTACGTGTTCATCTGCCTCTTTAGGCATGAGGCTCATGTAAATAGCAGCCACAGACAATGGTTGGCATCTATTCTCTCCCTTTTCCAGAGCGTATGGGTCCAAATCCAACCTGTTCCCCAACAGGAGCTGAATTCACAGAATGCTCTGCCTACTAATATATGCAGAGAAGCACAGGCTTTTCTGATGTCTTGCTCATTATTGAATGTTTCCACTGGCTCCTTGGTGTTGCTTATCTCAATTTCTAATGTGTCATATTTTAAATGTTCTTTTAAAATATTTTACTTATTATTTTATATGTTTGAAACACCAAGTTCTCGAGCCATAAACATAAGGACGACAAACTAATTTTAAAAAATGAACTTTTTCTAAAAATAGTTTAAGGTTAACTCATACTTATTTTGAATAGCAGATTTTCAGCCTTCATTTCTTGTCTTTCTGTGGTCATGAGTTGACTAGTCTTATAGCTTCTTATTTATTTTTATCTTTGTGTTTGAACTTCATTTACCCATATAGTGTAATATTGTTGAATGGTTCACACATGTAATTTAGGCTCAATAATCAATTAAACATTGGAGCTCTGTTCCCAAGGAAATTGTTTTTTCAAGAAAAAAAATTGTGAAAAGGTTTCTTTTGTAAATTTTAAGGTAGTTTTCAGCTCACTCATAGAGCTGCTACTATTTGCATTGTTTTTATTTTAGATTGTATAATGGGAAATTTGAATACTCAGCTTACAACCCTTAAAACAACTTACCAATGAGGAATAAATGAGAAAATATATGCTAAAACACTTTGTAAATTTTAAAGGCCTATGCAAGTGTGAGTTAATTATTACCAGTTTTGAGCATATTATTCTGTTTCGATTTATGCACAAATAGTGTTTTAATATTTTTTTGTTGTTGATTTATGCTTGAAGGTTGTTTTAATAGATTTTGTTCTGCATAACAAAAGTTCTGTTTCCAAGTCATAGAAAAGTGTATGAATTTTCCTGGTCTGCATTTTAATACTATCATTAAATCTTACTTGACAATTGTTAATGTCTTATTAACCAGTGAGGTAAGCAATCATCATAAACTTATGACTATGGATATTCATAGTCCTCAAATTAATAGTCTTTGGATTGGAAGAGATGGATATTTCAGTAGTTTTTAAAATAGTTTTCATATTCTAGAACTGCAAGGGAGCTTGCAGGTCAACCATTGACCAACTAAATCAGTTTTGCTTTGATCGAGTCAATTCAATCATTGGTTATTCCCATCATAATTTAAGCTGCTGAACTAAATTGTGACCAAAAAAAACCCCAAAGAAATTGCGACCTTGGTCTTAGCCCTGTGGTTCTTTTAAACCCATTATAACTCTGAGTTTTTCAGAACCTTGTTAGAACACTGCTGCTCTTGGAGTCAATACGTGGCCACCACCTTGAGTATTGAAACTGTCATGTGATCAGCTTCCTCTGGCACTCTTTTAGCTAAGACTTTATGGAAGGAGTTTGTTGTAGACTAATTTAATGAAAACATCTGCTCCATAGAGCTCCCA
>NW_006431210.1:1920402-1931991 GCF_000325575.1 Pteropus alecto
AAATTGTGGTTCATGATCAAAGTTTACCTTTTTCCTATTGGACTAGAAGATGGACATGGTTTCTATAAAATACTGTTGCATTTATTAAGCGTTGCATGATCTTGGTTATATATTAGAAGTTTATGCTGAAATTTAAAGCACAATTCAAATTTCTGTGTGTTCTTTTGGGGTTAATTTGTAGATATTCTTCACATGGTTAAATAAGCTCCTTTCCTATTTCTTAGGCTTGTGGAATTTTGATTGTCTTTCACCCACAAAATGAATAATACAGTTTTCCATGACTTGTCTTGTTATTTAAATCTTATGTTATCACACATCGTAATGCCTGTGACAACATAATGTAATGACTCCATGATGACAATTTTGTATGCTATTTTATAACTCAGAAAGTCTGTTTAATTGTATGTGTCCAATATCTCTCAGTTATTAATACTAATTGAGAGTGGGTGGGAAGCAGTGGTTTAGGGAATACAAACATCAATTAGTTTTTTTTTTTTATTGTGGTAAAATACACGTAACGCACAATTTACCATTTTAACCATTCTTATTTGATCAATTCGGTGATGTTAAATATATTCATAATGTTGTAGAATCATCACCACTATCTATTTCTAGAACTTTTTCATCATCCCCAACAGAAACTCTGTACCCATGAAACAATAACTCCTGATTCCCCTTTTTCCCCAACCCCTGTAACTTCTGTTCTACGTTATGTCTCGATGAATTTGACTATACTAGGTGCCACATTACTATGAATTGAATGCTATATTCTCTCCAAATTTATAAGTTGCAGTCCTAGTTCCCAGAGTGATGGTATTTCGAGGTGGGGTCCTTGAGAGGTAATTAGGTCACGAGGGTGGAACCATGAATGGGATTAGTGCCCTTATAAGAAGAGATATGAGAGAAGTGGTCTCTTTCTCTCTACCATGTGAGAACATAGAAAGAAGCAAAATTTAAAAAGTCAGCAGCTTGCAAACCAGGAAGTGTGTTCTCACCAGAACCTAATCATGCTGCCATGCTGATCTCAGAGTTCTAGGCTTGCACATCCGTAAGAAATTATTTTCTGTTGTTTAAGCCACCCAGTCTACGGTATTTAGTTAAAGCAACCCAAACTAACTATGACACATGTATAAGTGAAATTACACAACATGTATTCTTTTGTGTCTGGTTTACTTCACTTAACATAATGTTTTCAGAGTATATCCATATTGTAGCATGTATCAGAATTTCCTTTTTAAGACTGAGTAATAGTCTGTTGTATGTATATATCATATTTTGTTTATTCATTTATCTGTTGACAGACACTAGTTTATTTTTCTCCTTTTGGCTCTTGTGAATAATGCTGCAATAAGCATTATCATACATAACCGAATCTCTGCTTTCAGTTCTTTCGGGTATATACCCAGAAGTGGCAGACTGGGTCATATGGTAATTCCATGTTTAACTTTTTGAGAAACTGCCAAACTGTTTTCCACAGTGGCTGCACTGCTTTATATTTCCACTAGCAATGCACAAGGGCTCCATTTTGCCACATCTTTGTCAACACTTATTATTTTCCTAATGGATATGAAGTGATATATCATTGTGGTTTTAATTTCATTTCCCTAATGGTTAATGGTGTTGAACATTTCTTCTTGCACTTATCAGCTATTTATATACTTTAAAGAAATATCTGTTCAAGTCCTGTGCCCATTTTTGAAATGGGCAATTACTTTTAATAAATTATTAACTTGATTTGGACTGTATGTTGGGAATCCTTTATCTGTAGAATTATCTTGCCGACCAAATGATACATGTAGAAATAATGGTATTGAATTAAATAAGTTTAATTTCCTATCTAAAATTAGAAAAAATTTGTTATTTCTTTTTTTAGTTCTGTTAGATATGGTTCTGTCTTATTGATGTCCACAAATAATTGCATATTACCTTTTCTTACTAGAATCATATCTTAAATATAGCAGAGAAGTTTGCCATTAAAAGAATTCTGTATGTAGTCAAAATCATGTACTAATTTATCTGTTATAAATCTGGAATTTTATACATTAATTTTACTCTAAATGGAACGTGCCTATGATAAGATTTCCATCTCTGGTACAATAACAACAAATGTCAAGTCTTTAAAAATGGAATCACTATTCTATGTGCTAATGAAAGCTTCAGAAAAGTATAAGATTTGATCTCTGGTCTCTTGGAGTTTAAAATACTAGTTGTGGTAGATCCTGTGATCAGAGACCATGAAAGAACTTTAGATAATGATAACAGTAAAAAGGATATTAGAAGCCTGTGTCTTGAGCCATATTGATCCCCCATGGGGTTACTTTGGTACCTGAGAAATGTGCATCACACAGGTAATTGGTGAATATAGAGCCTAGTCTGAGAATAAGAAAGATCGTTTAAATCTAAAGCAGATGGAACACAGTTTGGTTTGCTGGCCGGATACAGTCTCTTAATATCTTGGCCTATATACTACTTAAAGGAAAATTTGAGCTGCTTCCAGTCAACAATACTATATTATGCACTTAAATTTTAAGAGGGTAGATCTCATCTTAAGTCTTATTTCTATAAAACAAATAAAACACAAAGAAACATGAGAAGACTTTTGGAAATGATGGATTTGTCTATTACCTTGATTGTGGTGATGGGTGGGTTCTAGCCTTGTGTCCTGGGATAGGTTTTTGTTCCTGTGAAGTAGCTGAATATTTTCCATTTACCTTTCCAGATGCATTTGTTCCTCTTCTCTACTCTGGGATGCTGACCTGTCTGGATTACATCCCTGGGTTTCATTGCCCTCTTGTTTCTGATTGGGCTTGCTAATGGGAAACATCAGCAGGATATTGAAGGGTAAAACTGGGTCTCCACCTCCCCACAGCTCCCTCCCTTGGGGTTGTTGCAGGTTGGTTGGGTCCTTCAACCACAGAGCACACTGTTCCTGTCAAGCATCCTCTCACAGAGTCCTGTCTCTGGTTTTCTATATCTTCTCCCTTCCCCACCTCTTTAGACCTAGAGATGTTTAGAGCTCTTCACTGTTGATAGCTCTAGAATATTGTGCTACCCCTTAGATTTTTCTGCATCATGCTTATCTTTTCAAAAAGTCTCTTGGAAACGATAATTATCTTTAAAAATATCTGTTGGGACTTTGAAAAATAGGGCGAGTAACTTTAAAAGTTCAAAACTGAAGCACAGGCCAATTTTGGCAGGGAGTAAGCAAGACTGATTGTAGTACCGACTAGAATAGGAATGGGAAGGTGTTGAGGAAAGAAGTTATCTTCCCTTATGTCTAGAAGATCAACCGAGACCTGGAAGGGATCTCAAATGGCAGTGACAATGACTAGAACACAAGGTGGAAGATTTTTTTGGCTGTTGGAGGAGTCGTATTCAACAACCTGTTTTAACAGTTTTATAGTTTTACAATAGCTGTTTCTAAAGCAACCTGCTTCTTATAGCAGGTGTCCTATCCTCCAGTATCAAGATGGCACACCTGGAATTCCAGTGCCTCCAAAAATGTGGTGGAACATCTAAATTAATCCTTTAGCTATGAGTAAGGATTCTAGAGAGGTTTGAGAATCATAATAGGAGATATATCCTTAAAGAAGAGAAGAGGCCATTTTCTTATAAATAGGTGAGGTAAGGGCTTGAGCTATTTTGCTGATATATTGTACTTTAATACTACACTATAGGTTGTAAGATATATATGTGTGTGTTTGTACACACACACATATGTATATGTAGATTAACTTTAATTTATATTCTAAGGGTGGTTAATTGATATTTCAAGATACCCTAATTGGAAATCCAAAGTTCCGAATAGGTGAAGCCTTTTCGAGACTGCACAATAGGGTTCACCATTTAGCGTAAGAGATGTTAGAAATAATTCTTCATTGACTAAATGGTTTTTAAGATATATAGTTGACAAAAATGGTTGTATAGGCACCTTATCATTGTGGGAATGGGTCAGAATCTGGTGAGCCTCATCACTTAACTTTAGAATAGTTCTCTAGATATATTTAGCTCACTGCCACTTCTAACCCTCTCTCACATCGAATATGGAAGAGTCAATCTTCTATACATTTAGATGATTAGTTGATCCTACTGTAATAATATTATGGCATTTATTTCATAGAGAAACATTTATTTAAAATACTCATGGAAATGAGAAAAGGACAAAAAATGGGGACTTTACCAAGGTTATAATGACAACTGTGTATCAGTCAGGATAGCTAGGTTATGCTGCAGTAACAAATAACCCTTAGAATCTCAGTAGCTTAAAACGACAAAGGTTTATTTCTTATTCATTCTATAGTGTTCACTGAGGATCTGCTCTACATTGCTATCACTCTGAGACCCTGTCTGACAGAGCACCCACGAATTGGAATATTGTTCATTATCTTTTTCAAGAAGAGTCTCATATTGGCAAATGCTATGTTAACAGAAGGCAGATAGTTGGAAATATTTGGGTAACTGCACTAGGATTACCACAAGTTGCATGACTTCAAAGTATTGAACAATTGTTGAACAGTTAAACTGGCTTAGGTCATTTTGACTTCCAAGTGAGGAAGAGGGACATACTGACTACAGTATTTCAGCTCATGTCATCTGTAACTTAAATGCTTGTCAACGATGGTGGAGCACTGGAACACAAAGCTAACGCTCTGAAGAGAATCTAGTAAAATCCTCAGAATATTCTGGGTTTTCTTTCCTCCCTCCCTCTCTCTCTTCCTTCCTTCCTTCCTTTCTCCCTCCCTCCCTTACTTCTTTTTTTCTTTCTTTCTAGTATATTGTTTGTGTTTGGCAAATATTTTGACTACTTGTTTGTTCTGTGAGACTCCATGACACCAAAGGCAAACAGTAAAATTCTGACTTTCTTTCACTCGACTATACAAGCAAGTGGGCTCTTTTAAACAACACATTTAACTGTTAAGAATTCTGTAGGCCTATTTGAAAATTTCTCCCTTTTGTCCCCAAGGTCATGGTGTATTCAGAAAAACATCTAAATGAGAGTTAATATTCCTGCAGTCACTACCAATTAACTTTAGCCTAGAGCTAAGCAATATAATTTGGGAATGAAACTTCTTTTGCAACACAATACACCAAAAGCAATTATATATTTTTTCCTTATATCTAGTTAAAATGTTGAGGAAATAGAACCGTTAGTAATTATCACACTCTGCCCAACTTCTTTCATAATTTAATAGCCATAGGATCCTTTTAAACCTCAAATCATTCCACAATTTAGCTAATTTATAACCTAGATTAATCAACTTACATTTTGCTTGGTAAACCAACTATTTAAAATGGTGAAGTTGAAATAAACCACATCTAGAGAGAGCTTTTTTTTTCAGAAATGTTTTATTTCTATGTTGAGTTTTCTGAATATAAAATAATCATACTTAAAATTTTAAACAGTTTGTTACCTGTATCATGCCTGAGAATAAGGTCTTGTTGAATTATAGCCATCATTGGCAAAAAGTATTAGAGACCTATGTGTTTACTTTGATCTGAATTAAAAAAAAATTGCTTGGTAAGTGGAAATGATATAATTTCTATTGTTTGTTGATAATGATTCATTTAAATTTTTTTCTTCTTGAACCTCAAAAATAAAAGTTTGCCCATTTAAAAATTGAGTGACATCCAAAATACTGCCTGTACAAATGTAATATTTTCCATTATATTTGCACAAACTAAAGGAATAATTTCCTAACCATACCATAAAAAACAAGGTATAAACTTATATTTATGATTAAGTTGACTCCATTAAGAATACATACAATGTTCTTTCTTTCTTTTTTCTTTTTTCTTTTTTTTTCTGACCCTGGAGTAAATAGAAATCCTGAGTGAGATATTGGAATGGAAATGAAGTGGCCATGATTGTGTAGGGAGAGGAGTGATAATTATTAGTTCAATAGAGTCAGCTCATCACTGGGGATCCAGTTAGTTTTATCAATTAGCAAACCATCCAGTCAAGTGTCCCAAAGCTAGGAAATCTTGTACATTTTTGGTCAAGTTTGTTTTCAGCTTTCCTTCAACACTTCCTTTGGTTTTCTTAGGAGCTTCATGCTCCTGATATTTTTATATGCTCTGTCATTCCTCCCTTTAATAAAATATCTATGACTTATTTCACTCCATATTCCACAAGATGGCAATAATTGTGTAAACTTTTAAAAAATTGATGTTACCTTTTATGATGGAATAATGCTCAAAACAATAAAAAATACTCTAGGCCTTCCAAAGGCCTCAACAAGTCACATTCACTGACACTTATGAAACCATAAATATGAAACTCTCAGCACTATGGCTGGTACAGTGGGGAATGTTTAATACTGTTAATTAAAAATGATTTAAAAATGAATATACACAGTAAGATGTATTTTTCTGTTTATATAATATAGAAGTAGCTATCTAGACATAGAAAGAGTCATTTATTTCCACCTATAGAGATAATATGCTTCTAGACAATATTCATGATTAGGGTATTAGAAGGATATTGGGATACATCTCATTTACCTAAGGTCTTTATTAAGAATGCAGATTCTGAGACTCTTTCAAATCCATTAGATGAGACTCTCAAGTTGACATAGCCCAGGAATCTGCATTGCATCATGATTCTTATGTATTCTAAAGTTTAAGACCTACTGCTCAGTGACATGAGTTTTTTTGCACCAATGGTTAAACTTAAATTGTTAGTTAGGTTACCTTTAAGAGTGAATACAATCTAATAAAAAAAAAAAAACCCTCAGGAATACGAAATTTTTCAGAGATTATAGTATGATTTTACTAGTCTCTTTTTAATTAATTAATCCCATCTCTTTTTCAGACTCAAACTCTATAGTTTAAATTTATTTTAAAATACTTCTTTTCAGAGAATTCTATAAGGAAGAAATTAACAGCTGTAAAGAACAGGTCAAAGACAGTGAGGACTTGCATGTTTCTTTCTTTCCTCCATTTCTTTATCTCTAAAATGCATCATTATATAAAAAAGTAAGTAAATAAATGAGTGTTTATTATAATGGATACATATATATAAATGTGTAGGTGTTTTAAAAACCATTTTAGTTTAGGTCTTAGCCTTGCAATAAGCTAAATATATAGCCTTAGGTAGGTCATCATTCAAAATGGGGACTAAACTTGGCCTCTATTTTCAATCTAAGCTCCCATGAGTGGAGGTCCTCCATCGCTGCCAAACATGTGATGGAGGAATGTTACCCCCAGATATGGCACTTGAACATTTTAAGCTGAAGGAGTTTGTGAAAAAGGCAGAAGCAGGAAGGTTGCTTTGACCATCTCTCCCAAACCCTTCCTTACTCTGCAGCAGGTTGTAAAACTCTCACGTGAGAGGTGCCCTCCCTATACTCAGAGGAAAGGAACATCTTTATCTTGGAAACAAAGTGATGCTGAGAAGAATCTTGACAAACAGGCTTTGTTCCCCTGCTTTACTACACTGACCACAGAGATCTTAATCTATCATATTTCTCCATATTTCTCCATGACTGTCCACTCTTGTCACACCTAACATAAAAATACTCTGGTTTAACTTTTTTTGGGGGGAGGGGGTTTTCATTTCCTTATGAGGCCTCCTGTGCCAAGTAAAATTTATATTAAATAAATTTGCATGCTTTTCTCTTGTAAATCTATCTTTGTCAATTTAAAATTTAGACCTACCCAGGGACCCTAAGAAGGTACAGGAAACTCCCAACCCTATAAGTTAGAAACAAAATACATGGGACCCCAGACTCCCATTCTTGCCTTAAAGCGAGTTTACTTTTATGTTTGTCATGCTGGGAGTCCACAAAAAGTACATTTGGAGCAACAACCAAAAACAACCCAGTGTCCTATATGAATCCAGATTCCAGTCTGGATTCAAGTTTGGAGAAGTACCTCTAGATATTCTTAAGACTTCTTAAAGAACTAAAAAATCTGTCCTAAGCTAACCTCAGGGGGACTTCTTTTCATTTCTTTTGTTTCAAAGTTGTATAATTTCCATTGTAGTGGAGGATGAAATTACATTCTGTGTAACAAAGTTAGTAGATAAAGAAGATTCTTACATCATGAGTTACTCTGTTGGGGGCATTTGTTTGCTGAGAAAGTCAGAGTTACCACTTAGAAAGCCATTGTAATTATTTGCTCTCTATATATGTGTTCATGGTCAAGTCAGTTATTCATTCTTTGCCTCAGATTGCTAATTTAAAAAGCATGGGTATTAATATCTTCTCTTACATTTGCATAATGAACTTTGTAATAGCCACTGATTATAGTAACCTGACAATCACTTCATGCCAACAGATAGGCATGGTAACACAAAAGTGATCATTATGATTAGACTGTGATAATATTGAGATACCAAAACAACTATCTTTCTGAATAAATTTAGAAAACTCAGCAAAATTTTCATGTGACTGAGTTAGGTGTCATTCTATGAAGGCAACCTGATCTAGTGCCAGGTCCAGTTCATGAGATTCAGTGTGACCCTGATCTCCTCAACTACTGTGATCTTGTTTTGCTCCTTATATCAGCTACCCAGGTTCATGGGCATACCTTAGGTGTTGATATTAGCTATAACTGCAACTTTTTATAATCTCAGTTTTAGGCATTCCATACTCATATCAATTCTTCAACCCTGTCTGGCTTTATTGTCTGACATCTTCCATTATTTTGAAAATTTCAGTAGAAAGGAATCTTATTATTATTATTTTTTCACCTCCATATTTCCAGCATCTAGAACAGTGCCTGGCATAATGTAAGTATGCAATAAATACATATTAAACAAAATACTTCTTTTGGAGACCAACTTGTGTATCCAGAGCCATGTTGGATACCCCATGAATTCCTTGTGAGATAAGATACATACTAGTTATAAGTATTTGACTATAAATTGGCTCCTTCAGGGCTGCTGTTCTAACCTTACCCATACCCTTGGGTGAATTTTCTGTCCTTACCACAGTCAAGATTAAAGATAGCAATAAAGGAACAGAAGTGAGAGTCAGACACTCTGGCTCATAGCTACCCGAAAGAAATCCCTTTGGAATCTTCATGCTCTCAGATTTTTTTTTCAGAATAGAGAAAGAGAATGCATACAAACTGAGAATAGTCCGTTTAAGTAGACCTGGTGCTTCCAGCTTCATATTTATTTTTTATTCTTTGGCAACAGCAGTGAACATTCTTCTCATTTTGTAGGAATCCATCGTGCTGTCAATCTTGTTGAATGTGGGGTTCTATTCACATCATGAAGCTTAAAAGTTCCGATATTCTCTCTGCATGTGGTGGAGGTTGAAGAGTGGGCATGCGACTTAGGCTTAGGCAATCTAATGTTTTCCTGTGACATGAAATCTCTGTTGAATGGCATAAAAACGATGACATCAATATTCAGTAATTCAGTATTCACTGTCAGTGGTGACAGTGCCCCGTGGTGGAGGGCCAGCGACATCTAGGGGCAAGCAGTTGTACTGTCTTACAGTGGCAGTGGTCTGTCTAACCTCCGTAGCTAGCTACCTTGGTTTCTTTCCATTTTGTGGGCCAGCTCTTCCAAGTTTTTGTTGATTCTGTCATTTTTTCAGTAAATTCTCTTTTGATTCAGACAACTGGAGTAAGTTTCTATTGCTTGCATTTAAGAACTCTGATATGAAAGGCTAAAAAAACCCACAAAACTTCATACGGAAACGTTTTGTATTAACTTTCTATCATATGAAAATTAATGTATAAAATATAAATGGGATTATTTTGGTATAGTATCTTTTATATCTTAATAGTAGTGATGATAATTTTGTGTGTTAACTTGGCTAGGCCACTGTACCCAGACATTTGGTCAAACATTATTCTAGATGTTTCTGTGAAGTATTATTAAAGACAAGATTATTATTTAAATCAGTAGACTTTGAGTAAAGCAGATTACCTTCCACAGTGTGAGTGAGTTTCATAGAAATCAGTTGTAGGCCTTAAGAAAAAGAATGACCTCTTCCAATGAAGAGGCAATTCTGCCTTCAAACTCAAATTGCCATTCTTCCCTGGGTCTCCAGCTTGCCAGCCTACCCTGTAGGTTTTGGGCTTGCCAGCCTCCACAATCGCATGGGCTAACTCCTTAAAAATCTCTCTTTTTCTCGCTCCAATATCCTATTGGTCCTGTTTCTCTGGAGAACCCTGATTAATACAATAGTCAAACACAGTGTACTGTGATAGGCACAGATCTCATGTGTGCTAAATAGCTCTAGTAAAGCTCTTTGGTATAATTATACACCTCTGCTCCCTTGTTGGGTTTAGAAAAACTTCTTTTGGGAGATGGAGGTCCTAACACAACAGAGAGCAGGCCAATACTTCCTTTAATACTATTTCCCAGGGCATCTGAAGGAGGTCCATTTAGTGTCTTCTCAGGGCATTTCAATTTACTTGTAGCTACAAGTCATGTTTCCTGGACCAGCCCTCTCAAAGCCGTAAGGTGGGAGCTATACTGGGGGACAGAGACCTTAGAAGCAAAGGATGTCCCTTTGGGGATACTGTTGTCTGGTGGTAAGAGGTGCACAGTTGTTTCATGTTAGAAAAGATCTAGCCAGTCCAAGCATTTCATATAGAGCTATTAAAATTTCCTGGCTGGTGTTAAAAATAGACCAAAGAGGAGACAAAAAAGAAATAGAATTTAAGGCAGGAAAAATGGGGTGGGCTACTTCCCTGCTTCACAACTGTCTGATGCTATAGAAATGGGAAATTTAAAAGAGGAAAAATGCAAAGAAAGGTAAGAGTGGAGTGATAGTTGATAAGGGGAGTAGTGCCTGGTGGAGGAGGTGACAGGAGGGGCTTTTTTTCTGAGGACACATGAGACTGCTCTTAGGGACGGTGAGTGTGTGAGAACTGGACAACACTCTGAGATTCCACATCATGTAGATGGGAGTGGCAAGCCACTGCAGTCTGTCTGGCTTGTTTCTGTTATAATCTAGTTATGTAGATTTGCTACGAGGATCAAACAGATGTGACGATGTATGTAATGGTGCCAGCTGAGCCATAAAAAATGATGCAAATGCAATTTAATAAAGAGTGCGTGGGTGTGTAGGAGGAACACATTGAAAGCAAAGTTGGCACATCATGTCTCCATTCCATCAGGATGCTCTTTTGGCCAGTTTCCCTTGATTTCACATACTAAAAAGTAAAACCAAGGGGAAGGAAAGAAGGAATAGCAAGCCTTGCCAGTTTTCACCTACATGATTGCAATGATTTTTTCCTTTCGGTAATTCTTGGAGTAATCCTTCTAAAGCAAATCTGCTGGTATCACGTTCTACCCATGGTAGACATGGAGATATCACATCTGGATCCTCCTTCATGGGAGAATTTGATTCACTACCACCCAGTGTGGTCAGTGAACAGCCTCAGTCTCAGCTTCCCAGGATCTGCCTCAGCTGCAGAACTGCACCTGCCCCCACCTCCTTTCACTTACCAAGCTCACACCCTTCCCCTGGGAGCCTACACCCAATGTGAGTGAAGAAAAAAAAGCATGACAATTTCTGCTTGAAGCAGAGTCACTCAGAAGGACTAATTCTTGCTTGAGATTTTCAGAGTTGTCCAAGGCTTTTTTGGGCCTGCATCTTAGCTTAGCTTCTCCCTCTATCCATT
>NW_006431210.1:1932033-1976499 GCF_000325575.1 Pteropus alecto
GTATTGATCTCAAGAATATCTTATGCCCCAAACTCTGTCTCAGTACCTGTTTCCAGAAAACTCAACTTGCAACACCATCTTTAGTCCTTTAAATGGTTGCCCATCTTCTCCATAGAGCTTTTTAATAGGAATACATAGTGGTGTACCAGTCCAAATAGTGCCTGGCACACAGTTGAGGCTCAATAAATACTTGTTGCTATTGGCGTGCAAAACCCCAGATCACATAGAAAACCATTCTCCCCTCAACCCCTCTCCTCTACCAATTTCTGGAACATCAATTTCTCAATGGAAATCAAAAGGTTACAAAATGTTGAACCAAACATGTATATCTTATAAACTAGAGTCTATTAGCATGAATACCAAAGTTAAAATATACCAAAAAATTATGGCCCAAACAGGAAGTTGATTTAATCTCCAGCCTTAAATTCTGGGGAAAATATGTTGATTCTTTCATACTATTAGGACCTTCACTAATAATATGTGAAGCTCTGCTCTTCCATATCCTGACTTTCATAGTATAGCATAAAACTTTCTTCACTATATGCTGCCACTATCTTTGCAGCCAGATCTCCATGGCTTCCAGCTATGTGGAACCATTATAGATCTAAAATATGCTTGGAATGGCCATGTATTTTGGGTGTGTCCTACATCCATTTGCTCATTTTAGCTCTAGTTATTGTATCTTGATCTTTATTTTTTTGAGGGTCCACACTTTCTCCACTCTCTTTCCATTCAGTTTGAGTGAAGATACTTTACTTGCGGCTCTGGGAGTGAACTTGTAAACTAGGTCTGGCCAATCAGACTGTCACTTCCCCTTGACTGTAGTAACAGAGGATTGTGTGATTCCGTTAGACACGAGTCCCAATTTCAGGGCTTTTGTAGAACTATCAGGAAGGAAGACACATTTTTTTTTTCTACTGAGGTTATTGGGATGCTAAGATATAAATCTAGAACTGTTGTTAGTCATCTTGCACCATGAAAGGAAGCCTGTCTAAATACTGAGTTATAGAGAGAAAAGTGGAGCTGAGAGATGAGGAGAGGCTAGTTTGTAATAGTTGTTGAGTGCTTAGATTTAGATATATCTGGAGGCTGTATACCCCTGGATATTTTACTGATGTGCGATAATACATTGCTATAGGTTTTTTTTTTGACAGTTGAGTTGGGCTTAGTCCATGAGTTTTTATATGTATATAAGCCTTAAATGATACCTCACCACACCCCATCATGCTGACCCCAGTAAATATTTACGAATGAGAATAAAAATTACTTTTCATGTGAATATGAATCCCTTGGGCAGAGGCTGAATTATTGTCTCCTTTGATCTCTCATAGTATCTAGTTTATGTAGCTTCATTAAAAAAAAAAAAAAAACAGGAATAAAGAATGGTGACAATTACATTCCTACCAATAAGTCCCTTAATGGAAAAGATTTAAGTGCTCCAACCAAAAGATAGAGTGGCTGAAAGGATAAGAAAACAAGATCCCTACATATGAAAAGGAAGGTGATGGGAAAAAAATATTGCTTTGATGGACCTAGAAGATATTTAAGTCAGACAGAGAAAGATAAACACTATGTGATTTCACTTATTGTGGAATCTAAAGAATAAAAAGAACAAACTAATCAAAAACAGACTCACAAATATAGTGGGCAATTTGGTGTCAGACAGAGGGGAGGGGATTTGGGGGGCTGGGACAATGGGGGGAAGGGCTAAAGAAGTACAAATTAGTAGCTGATGGGTGGTCACAGGGATGGAGAGCATGGCATAGGGAATGCAGTTAGCATTCATACATTGGCTAGGTGGGGGTTCAGGGGAGGGAGGGTACAGTTGGGAGGATTGTTTTATGAACTATATAGATGTCTAACCAATGTACTGTATACTTGAAACTAAATTAAAAAAAAAAAAAAGAAAATCATGTTTTACTTACTTTGGTCTTCCTATATTTACATCCTCCACTGTTGGACAGTGATCTCACCTCTGCACTAACTCCCAGTTCAGAGACTATGTGTTCTTCATTTTGTTATCTCCAGTGTATCATAGAGTAGCTGATACAGAGTAGGTGCTTATTACATTTGTATAAATGAACACAAATAGAGATGGAGTGATCTATATTTGAAGTATAGTGAGTCAGAAATACTGGATAAGGATATTTTTGACTCCACTAATGGAGCCCTATATGTTTTTTTCTTTTCTTTCCAGGAAGTTTTATTTCTTGGAAAGTAATATGATTTCTATTACTTGAAAAGTAATAAAAATATGATTGTGCAAAGTATAATGTCCAGCCGGAATAGGTGGCTTCAAGAACGTCTTTATGATCACAGGACGGTGAACCCATTGCTGTACTTTCTGGAGGGCAATTTCAGATCTTTGTTTTTGCAGTGATTGGGAAATACCTTTTGTTTCACATTTTTGTTGTGAAAAACAGTTCACAACAAAAGATTCTTAAAACAATATTGGAAGTTCTTTTTCCCAGAAAGATTTGAGGTAGACCAGGAGATCCAAATCTGCCTTTTTTCAAGTGATGCTTGAAGTTTTCATGAATATTGTGGTAAAACAACTGTTTCTCATTAGCTTGGTCTAAAATAAAAACCAGTTAGTCTTTTCAACATTTTAATGAGTTATTTTCCTGGTTGCTTGAGTGGAACATTTTTCTGTAGTTGAGCAAATGTATTAGAGGCATGTAAGATCTGTCAAATTTGGTCTGTTGACTATACTCAGAACTTGGTTACGAATAATTCGTTAACAAGAAGTCCTTTAATCCTCCTGGTTTTGTAGACTGAATCTTTCCGATATCAAAGGATGAAGAGAGAAACATAGTAAACCCTCCTGTAAACACTGAGAGGAAGTTGGTAGGAGGCTTTCTGGCCCTGTTGTGGTTTGCAAAATACGTCAAAAGGGAACAATAGAAAGTAATAATTATGAGCAAGAAATTGAAGATTGTGGCATGGATATATATATACTTACACACATTTGTTTTTGGTAGGAATCTTACATCATCATACCAATTTGACAGAAATGGTTGAGAATAGTAATAAATTTTATTATTATTAAGAACAAGGAATAATTTTATCTTGTAATTTTACGACTAGTAGGCAGACCTAGAGACTGTATCTGTCTTCTCTTTTCTTTTCAGAAATTTTATTGAATTTTTACTGTTCTTTGCAATAAACACACATTCTGTAGGTTAATTAATTCATCTGCTCTATTTGCAATGACTATATGTGTTGTAGAGTCATATAATGACACTGAGTATATATGTCTATTTGCCAGTAGGCAAAGCAAATGAAATTATGGTTGTTTATATTACCAAACACACAATTTGCTGAGTAAGAGTTGGCTACAGATATGATAAGTGATAAAAAATAAATATCATTTGAAATCTTTTTTAATGCACAGTGACATTTCATAAAAAACATAGCTGCCTACTTTTGAAAAAGCGAAGATCAGAGGAGTGAAATGTGGGAGTGATTCTATTAACATTTCTGCTAGAGTTTCCTTTATGCTTAATAACTCAAGATTTTTTTTTTTCAGACACATATACTAGTAATTGTATAAAGACGGCAGAAAAAACAGCAATTTATTATGATGACTGGATTAAGTACTCTGGCATGGAACAGAAAAAAACAAGCATCTCCACAGATGGGAATGTGGCCACATAATGTTTTCAGCAACAGATTTCTATGGAGGATTTTTGGCATGAACAATAAACATTCATATTGCTGGAATTGCCATATGAGTGAAATTGGGGCTATTTTTAAGATAAACTGGAACGTGTTAATTATTTTTTGGACTCTACAGTTCTAGTTTACATATTGGAGGATAAGAAAAATATAAGTTGCTGATGGCTATCCTATATTATTAGGCCAGGTGTTCGTGGTCCTGAAATAACTTGAAAATTAAAAATCCTGTTTAGCATTTTCAAGTCAAAAGGGGTAGGATATATTGATTATTCAAATGAAGATGTTCTGATTGTCAATTCTAACTGGAAGAAGCAGAGTAGAACTCTTAGTAAGAGAGAATAGTCTGACCAATGTCAACTTTTCATATCCTCAGAACTTCATGAGGAAAATGTTATAATAAAACAACATAATCTCATAGCATGGCTACTATGAGTACTAACTTGTGTATGTGAAGAGTACTTTGTAAATTACAAGGTACCAAATAGCATCTATAGCTATTTCTGTTTCAAAACCAATAATATTACTTCTAACAGATGCTTATGATGCACTTAAATGCATCCTGTTAGTCCTGATTTTAGTGCAGCCAAGTCACCACCATCCCTCATCAAATGTAGGAAATAACATCTCTCTATTTCTGCCTTAGATGATGTTTTCTGAAGCCACAGAAGACTGATCAGCTACATACAGACATGATGTGGAAATGTGAAGATGTTTATACCCTATAGGAACAGCCCTGCCCCCATGGCTAATGGGAGTCAGTGCATGTATGTCCTAGGCTTCTTGTTCTCTGTGGAGACAAATCTGAGGTATGGTCCCCATGGTTTTTTAGAGGCTGCTTAGCAGGAGTAGGTCTAGTTGCCCACAGAGGTAACGAGCACATCAGCACACAATTTTATTGCCTTTTCTCACTCTGCTGTCTTGGTTTACTCACTTCCTTACTTCTGCTTTCTGGGACCACCTACCTTAAAACCACCTACACCTCAGCTCTTGTTTCAAGCTTTGCTTTCTGGAGATATTACTTTAGCCTAACCTCCTTTAGACATTTTAGCTTAGTGATAAAGAAAAACAGACATCAAACTACCGCAAAAAAAAAAAAAAAAAAAGATATTTCAGTAAGCACCCTATGGAGAAAATTCATGGCAGTTTTATCACCGTACTAAAGGGATTAAGAGAATGCTGTGGTGATAGTCTATGTACTCAGAACTTCTAAAGCTTCAGAGCTGTTGTTCTCAGTGTTTTTCAATCCTTTAATTAGAGAAGAAAGTCCCAAATGTGGGGAGTAGGAGCTAATCGGTTCTTTTTGTGTCATTGAATAATGCTGAACAAAGTACTGCGGTTATAAAACTCTATGAATGGGGTAACCAAAGGAAGGAAGAACAAAACATCAAAGGAATCAGAGAGGAGGAGAAAAGTAAGAATGATATGGATAATCGAATCTCCAGAGTTTTCTTTGCCATACATTTCAGGCTTCCTCCAAATCCAGCATTTATCATGTGACTGCTTCGTTGTCAAGTTCCATAAGGTCTGGAAACTCAATGTATCATTCATGCTGTGTCCTGGACATAGCCTGGAACATACTGGCTGCTCAATAAACAATATTAGAATGAATGAAAGTTAACTGATTGATTTTTTTCCCCTTAGGAGAGTATGAGAAATAGCCCCAAAGCAAAAGGTGGCAGAACTGGTTTAAGACTTAGATCTGTCATTAACCTCAGGTCATGGGTTTATCTTGCCAACTCAACCAGTCATGCTGGTCTGGGGTGCCCAGCACTCAAATGATAACCTTTAATTGGTCTCAGAGTCCTAAGGAAGCAAGTTAAGTGTTTGGCCTTTGAAGTCAGGCAGAAATGAGCCTGAATCCAGCACATCTAAGATGTGAGATCTTGTGAAATTTAGCTTACTGTTCTAATCCTTAAGTTTTGAATTTGTCAAAGGGATATAATGATACCTACTCTCTGAGTTGTTGGAATGCTAACACTTAATGTTTATAAAGTGTCTGTTATATAGTAGTCAATAGTTTTTATTATCCCCTATCTTCTTCTATTAGTGCATTTTTGTAAATCTCCATTTACCTGACAGGGTACCCTCGGCTGAAAGAGGGAAAACAAGAGGACTAGATAATCCATAGCTTGGGAATTAACCCTGTAAGGATCAAGGAGCTATTTATATTCGTTGCTGTATATCCAAATATTATAGATATGTCATCAGGGAAACTGGCATATGTGCCAGTGATTTATTTTCCAGAAAGACAAGTATTATTAAACTAATATTATTGAAAATTTTATTTTGGGTCTTCTGAATTTCTATTGCCTTTTTTTTTCTTCCCTATTTTCTCTCTTTAGTTTTTACTGGTATTCTGCTTCTTCTGTCAAGAGCCTTCCCTCTCTTCCAACTTTGGCCCCGAAGGATTTGAGCTTCCCCAGGAATTGGTAGTACCTTGGTGAGCACTCTGTGGTGTGGGTGGTACCTTTTCGAACACTCTGTGCTGAGTTTGTTCTTATACTGACCTTTTCTGCCAGTTCCTCTGCTCTCCAGCCCCCTCCATTAGAAGGAGCCAAGCATTCATTTGTCCATCAAACGTTTTATTTTTGTAGCTCCTGAATCTTCCAGTTCAGTGGATGCATTCCAGGCCAGAGGCTGCCTAAATTACTTTTCAACAAACATTGTCCTCCAAATGCTCCTTCCTGGGTGCGAGTTGAAAGATTGTTTGATGGGAGTGGGAGTGTCTGGTAACAGAACTCAGGAGGAAAACTAGTTATTTAGATGAACTGGAAGCCAAGTTTAATCTAGTTAATGTGCTTAGATTTGCGAAGACCCTTTAGTGTTAGAAATAATTATTCTCATTCCAAATTAAACTCCATACGAAAACATTTTTTGCTTAGAAGGATTACTTACTTATGTCTGTAGCAGACTGCAAAATAGTTACCATTCTTTGCCTCTGCCTATATCCCTTCTCTTTGCAATGGGAGACTGCAGCTTCCATAAAGAAGCAAAGTCTGTTTCTCCACATTGAACCTGGGCTGGGCTTGTGGCACTCATTGGCAAATAGAATACAGCAAAGTGACTGTGTGTGAATTAAGAGCATGGCCTCAAGAGACCTTATGTGCTTTCATACTTTCTCTCGGAACACTGCCAGCCACCATGGGAACAAGCCTGGACAGCCAGATGGAGGACAAGACCCTATGGGGACCAGAGCGAAGTCATCCAAGTTTCCCAGGCAAAGCCTCAGATGTGTGAAAGAGCTCAGCCAAGACCAGTCAAGCCTGGCTCAGATCAGAAGAACCATCTAGATGACTGTAGACTCGTGGACCATAACAAATGGTTGTTTTATACCACTGAATATTGCGATGGTTTGTTATGCAGCAAAATCTAATGGATTTTAGGTTTTATAAACCTACCAAATACACATTATATTAAGATGATTGTTTAGATTCTAAGAAGACAATGACAAGAGTGGATAATAATGATTAGCGGAGCAGAGAGGAGAATAGAGGCAAAATTCCAGTATGCATGATTTTTTTTTTTAATGTTGTCTTTACTTAGTCCCATTGGTGGGTAAATCTTTGGGGATTCACATTCTTTACTGACTTTCATAGTAAAATGCTCATGGAATGTTATCAATCTTACTCCAGCTGAGGAGACATCAAACCCTAGGTTTTTCTGGGATTTTGCTCAGGGAGCAACAGATCTTCCATGAGAAACTGTGATTGGTCTTTGGATATAAACCCAGCCTCTGAAAGGTAAACCTTACATTACTTTACATTACATTCCGCTCTCTTTTTCTGGGACTTCTGTGTGTCCTGGGGTATTGTGAAAGATGGGCATCCAGGACAAATTAGATGAGGGGTCAACTTGTCTTGTGGCACTGCTGTTGGATGGTTAAGGTCTATGAGAAACTTATTGGACACATTCTATGTAGCATCACATTAAATTATTCAGCTTTCATAAATTATTTTTCAAAAAATTATTATTATTATTATTTTGCTTCCAAACGGTTGAAGGCATAAGAGAGAAAAATGCATAGTTTAACTTTTGGTCACTCAACATTTAATCTTATGCTCAATGGCCCACACGTGACACCAAAGGTCTTTAACACTGAGTGTAAAAACAACTTAAACAAATTTGATGTAGTAATTTCTTTCCCCAAATTTCTTTTTTACTTAGCAAAATCCACAGAAAGTGAATGCTATGACTAAGACTTCCTCCTATTTAAAAAGTTTGAAGGAAGTTATTTCCTTCTTTGAGTGACAACATCCAGATTTTGACTTTATCTGAAAGAGGCAATTTACTAGGCCAAATTCAAACTCCTCAGGGTAAAATTTGGTAAACTCAAGCAGAATTGGTGTCCATATATTTAAAAAATTCTGCATTTATGTTTTTTCTTCAGGAAATTTTAAGACTAATGTAAATTAATATAGATATATACATATTTAAATCCAAGGTGAGCAGCTTTCCCATTTTTTAAACAGAACTGAAAAATAGTTTTTGCTTTGAAAAGATATTTGAGATTTAAAAGAGATAAATGCTAGATACAGAAAAACACTGTTGTGAATCATATGCTTTCTAAAAGGAAAATGTTCAAATTATCTCTGAATTGCATACTGTTTGGCTGGTCAGCTTTGCCAAGATGAGTTTGGAACTTTGCCCATCAGATTCCTTGGCTTCACTGAGCAGTCTTGCTTGTACCAATGCTAGAATAAAATTCTTGCTGCTTATTTAAGGCACAAATCAACATAGAGGTGCACATTTTAAGCCTAGAGAATCAGAGGGAAAACTAGTCACGACAAACTGGTAACATTAAACTTTATTTAGAAGTCCATGTTAAAGACTCTTTCCAGATCGGGAGAGGCATATAGAGACACTGCCTCATGATTACTGTATGCCCAGGATCTGGTGCCCAGGTTGAATAAAGCCAAGAGCCCTTCTTCCTCCCTTCCTTGTTGAATGCCATCTTATGTTGGCTTGTTTCTGCTCAGTTGTGCTATGCATTATACTTATGGTATAGGTGGAGATAGTCAAGTGATGTAAGATTTACCTTTTGAAGGCTGTATTTGTATCCAAAGATGGATAACAGCCTCTCATGGAAGATCTGTTGCTTCCACATCCTGAGCAAGCAGTACCTGCATGGAGTTCAGCTCAGATGGCCACAGGGCCATTTCTTTATAGAGGATCGTTGTCCTCCATTCTCAAGCTGGTCATTTCTGATTCTGCTGTCAGTCTCCAGTCACAGTATTCCAGGTCTGACTTTAGTAAATCCTGTTCTAAAATCAATTTTGAATCCATTGGTTCTAAATTTGGGTATTCAAGGAATGATTTAGGGGATCTGTGAAACTCATGAAAGTATAGTTAGAACTCAGTGTGAGGAGGCATGTAAGTGCATTTTTCTAAGGGAGAAATTTCATATCTCTCATTAGATTCTCACAGGGATGCACCCTCAAAGTTAGAGCACCATCACTTAAAGGGGACATGGTGATTAAAGATTCTCCACTCACTGTGACTCATGGCTCCTTCCTAGAGAGACTGGCATAAAGGAACTCACTGTCTCACAGCTTATAATTTACCACCCATAACACAATTACCAAAAAAACTTTTGAGCAGATGGTACTGACCCTAAGTATAATAGAAGGGTGGACATACAGAGAGTCATGCAATCTGTGGCAGAACTTTAGGGAGGATGTCAGACTTTGAATCTTTAACATTTTCAATTATTAGCTGGGAAATTCTTGATTATCGTTAAGACAATAGATTATAAACTAATTTTACGCAACATTTAACTAAAATTTTAAATTTAAAAATAAATATCAGGAATTTTTTTGGCTGTGCTACCAACTATCTACTTAATAATGGCTTAAATAATAAACACATTTTATTATCTCATATAATGTAAAGAGTGGAAGTAGATGTTTCCAGAGTTTTGTCAGCTCAACAATGTCAGAATTGTTAGGGACTGAATGTATGTATATGATGAAGCATTAACCCCCAATGTGATGGTATTTGGAAGTAGGGCTTTTGGGAGGTGATTAGGGTTATATGAAGTCATAAGAATGGAGCCCTCATAATGGGATTAGTGCCTTTATAAGCAGAGACACTAGAGAGCTTGTTCTCTCCCCAGAGTGTGCACAAAGGCATATCAGGTCATGTGAGCACACAGCAGGATGATAGCTGCCTTCAAGCCGAGAGAAGAGGCCTCAAAATGAAACCTACCTTGCTGGCACCTTGATCTTAGACTTCTTAGCCTCCAGAACTGTAAGATATAAATTTCTATTAAGTTACCCAGCCTGTGGCATTTTGTTATGGCAGCCTGAGGAGACTAATACAGAGTTCTAGGTTGGTATGTCCATGATTCTCTTGCCTTTCCCCTCATGGTTGTAGCATGGCTGCCACACCTCCGGCCATCATCACACAAAAGTGACTGTAACTAAGGGTAAAAAGCTGGGAGATAGCCAGAACAGTGAATATGATTTCTCCTCATACTCTTCTCTTCTTCTATCATGGAAGAGAAAAAAAAATCTTCCCAGAAAACTTTCTTTACCATCTCCCCAGAAAACTTTACATTTCAAGGGCCAGAACTGGGTCATGTGGCCAATTCCTAGAAGCAGGGAGCCTGAGAAAGTGAGTGCCTTGCTTTTTCAGCCTTTGCAAAGGGAAATTGGAAATGATTAAGCGTGTCAGGAATAGCTACTGGGCGTCAACATTAGGGTCTCTGATATGGTTGCCAAAATAAAAAAAAAAATTGAGAGATTTTATTTAAACTTCTGCATTGCATCATCTCTTGAAGAATGAGAAAATCTGGAAATGCTGTATATGCTTGCATAGAAATGATAAGCCAGCTCTCAGTAGTAGCTGTTCCATTAGGATGGGACATGAGAATTGATTTTGCCACAGGCCTCGTTGTTCCCCATTTTTTCCCATCACTGGGACCCTGTTGCTTGCCATTTCTCATTGTGTTTGTATTATTGCTTTCATGATATGTGTAATCTTTAATTTGTTCATGGCACCTGGTTTACTTCTGTATGCATATCAGTTGAATTGTCTTAAATGGTAGGACTAAGGAGAATAAAACAGCACCCAAAGAGATTTCTTTTCTTGGGCCCCAGGCTATGTGAAAAGTTTAACTTGTAAAGAAGAAAAATCTAATTTTTGAACAGATCATTTAGAGTCTTAAGTGTTGTATATCATGTGAAGGTAGCGAAGATGTCAACTGGAGATGTTTGGAGATGTCAACTTGTCACGTCCAGAAGAAAAAGTTAAAGAGGACAGAAAAATCAATTCACATCTACTTAAAAGATTATCAGATTTGGAATAAAAATCACACAGCTTTTTTTTTTTAAAAAGAGGAGTTAGCAAGCTTGTTCATATAGCAGTAAAGGGAAAATATGTTATACAGTGATTTCAAGAAGACTGTAATGGATTCTCACATGAAAATCTCACTAAAGAACTGAGAAAACAGCATCATAAAGTTGGGGAGATTTTACTTGTTATCATTCTTAACATGTCTCCAGTGGATTTTTATTTACATATCGACTTCAGGAACCCAGAGCATCAAAATTGTACCATTCAATACACAATGACATGGCAGCATCAATACTTCCTAACTCTTGAAAATGAAGACTATGCACAGGTTGAAAATTCACAAGTATGTATGAATCAGGTCACTGCAGGCACAAGGGTCTCTTTCTATCAAATAATCTCTCTTCTCATAAGGCTCAATAGTTCCCCAATTTATATGCATTAAATCTTATTTTTGCACTATTACATCAGGTTTTATTTCATTTATTTAATTTTAAACTGCTCTTTTAAACAATTACTGAGAGAAATTCTGCACAATATAGTTCAAAAATTATAAAATAGAATGGAAAATAAACCAGCATTCAATGAAATATAAAACTATAAATCTTAGGGTGCCAACTAATTGAAAGAAGGCCACTTAAAGATTTCAGGCTGTGGATGGATAATTTTAAGTGTACAAGAGATTAGCTAATAAGAGTGATCTCTAAGATGTCTTTTAGGGTATTAGGATTCTGATATTTCTTAACATTTCTAGAGGAAAGACAAAAATATTTCCCAAAGTTGTTTAAAATGTCTATTAACATATACGAATAATCTTCCTTTACTAGGGGGGAAAAAAAAAAAAAGAACAGCATTGAACAATCTGTGTTTCCCATAAACTGAAAAACAGCAATGTCTGATGCTCTGCCATCTGAGGAAGTGCTGTGTTCACTTAATATCAGTGTTTTACATCAAAGTTTATCCCAATTTGGAATTACAGAAGTCTTGCTGAGGTATGTTGTTGCATGGAATATTTTATGTAAAATTTTGTATGCATTAAATCTTATCTCATCTGCCCAACTCACAAGGTTTGACTCCAGCTAGCTACTCTCACATGCTCCTCTGTTGTTGTCTATTGATTCCTTTCATTCCAGAAAGATTAATGTCTTTATTGTTTCAGATATACACTGGGTGTATTTTATCTTATTTTCTCTTACTCTCTTTCCTTCGTCTGGGAAGTCAGTTGTTTCACATGCAACTCCTATCTAAATCAAAACAAATTTTCAAGATCCAGCTGAAGGCTTCACTTTCCCTGGGAATCTTACCTCATCTTTAGCATCATTACTATCCCTTTTCATTGAGTTGCAACACTCTCTACTGCCTTGCAGAGAATGTTATTGCTCTATGGATGGGGATGCTATGCTCATCAAGGACAAGGAAAAAACATTTTATTTCTTTCGTAGCCTTCACATTGTCCATCATAACACTGAGTACAGAATGAGAACTCATTAAGTGCTGATGAATAATACTTCCCTGACATTGACAAGCAGAGTTCAGTACTCTTTTTTTCTTGTCCAATGAAGACTTGTTCAGAGCTCTCTTAGAGCAGTTGGCTATAAATACATCATCTTATAACCCATCTTCCATACTAGACAGTAAATCCTTGGTGATCTGCAAATATATTCTCTTTCATCCTCAAATCACCAGTATCTTTCACACAGTAGACTCTTGATAAATATTTGTTGACTAAATGCGTGCACTGTCTTTTTTCAGGTTAAGATAACTAAGATTGTGGAAGGCAATCCAGTTAATAAAATAACACTTGCAGTGCTAGATGCTCGGGAGGTAGAAATGTGTATGAGACTGGCAATTCTGATCAGGAGAGAAGTTTGCTGTATTAAAAGAGAATGTTAGACTCTAGGACTTCATGGAAAATTTGGAGGGCTTAGGACTTTCATGGGTCGTGGTTCGGGGACTGAATGTCATGTTACCTAAATCTTAAGGGACCAGGAGTCTTCAGCTGATAAGTACATTGAATTTGTATCCCTTTGTCAGAAAGTACTCTACATCACTCATATTTATTTCCCTAACAATTAGCCCAAAATGAAGCACATTGTAGAAGCACTGTATGTTTGTTGAGTTGTTTTCAAATTTTTATATTCTAGTTGTGTTTCTAGTACTCTTAAACTATGTTCCAGAGAACTGGAGGATCCCAGATGTTTCAAACTATTTTTTGAAGCACATTAATGACTCCCGAATCCGTAACTTCATCTTGGATCCAACTGCCTACTGGATGTCATACACAGTTCCTCAAATTCATCCCATACAGAATCTCTGGGTTCATATGCCCATTTTATAAAGAGCAAAGAAAAAGAGATTCTCTTGTTCCCAGAAGCTATAATAACCTTGGAAGAAGAAACAGTCCCAAAATGTCCTTGGATCAATTCTATGTTTAGGGAGGTGGAATAATCTAATTGGCTCACTTGAGTCATATGAATTTCCCTGGGGAAAGGCAAGGCAAGCCCCCTTGATTGACAGCTCCATTAAAGCAAACATGGATTAGGAGAGCTGCAGTTCCCCAAGGGAAGTAAAGTGGAACAGATAAAATGACAGAGGGTACTTATAATAGGAATGCAATAAATACTTGTTATATTGTGTTGTGAGAGAATCTTCACAACCAAAACTTGTTCCAAACTTTACAAAGATAATTTTTGACCTAGCTTTCAATAAGAACTTATTTTTTTATTGAGCCAGCTTGTTCATCCTTGAGAAAATTCTTGGTCTAGAAGCTATCACACCAACTTTTAGCTCAGGCTTAGGCAGATTTATAACCTCCTGAGATGCTAGCATTATAATGAAAATGTTGAGAGTCCCAGAGTTTTGCTGACAGGAGTAGCACAGCCGTGATAAAACTAAAAGATGAATGGAAATACCGTGCCTCATCCTTGTGGAATTATCATGAATTTAGGTCAAAGAGAAACAAATCCTTAATTAGTCCAAGGCTGGAAGAAAGGCTCTCTAACATATAAGTCCCAAGTTGGTTTGAATTAAATTGTCTGGATTTTTTTCCCCAGGTTTTTAAAAATAAGCCTGAAAAAGTCGAAAGATTTATTGTTTATTATCATATAAAATATATGTGATTATTGTATATTTTACTATCATTATTTTATTAAAATTATTTCACCTTTGGCTTTATCGTTTAAATCAGGTGTCAAAAAACTAGAACTCGTAGGCCAAAAGTGGGCCACCATAAGTTTTTGTAAATAAAGGTTAATTAGAACACTTAATTCATTATGCCTATGGCTACTTTTTTACTATGGCAGAGTTAAGTAGTTGCAACAGATGACGTGGCCTGCAAAACCTAAAACATTTACTATCTGGTCCTTTACACAAAAGTTTGCTGACCCCTGATTTATTTAATTTATTTATTTTTAAATATTAAAAATTAAATTTATTGGGGTGAAATTGGTTAATAAAATCATATAGGTTTCAAGTGTGCAATTTTTATAATACATCATCTGTATATCGCATTGTGTTTTCACCCTCCAAATCAAATCTCCTTTCGTTCATATATTTGACTCCCTTTACTGTTTTCTACCTTCTCCCCTTCCCACTTTCTATCTGGTAACCACTAAACTGTTGTCTGTAGCTATGAATTTTTGTTTGTATTTTTTGTTTGTTGCTTTCAGTTTTGTATCCCACATGTGAGTAAAATCATATGATTTTCAACTTTTTCTGTCTGACATATTTTGCTTAGCATGATAATTTCAGGATTCATCTATGTTGTTGCAAATAGCAGTATTTCATCTTTTCTTATGGCAGAGTAATATTCCATTGTGTATATGTACCACATTTTCTTTATTCAGTCATCTATCGAAGGATACTTTGTTTGTTTCCATGTCTTGGCCACTGTGAGTAATGCTGCAATGAACATAGGTGCTGACCTCTGATTTAAATAAATGATTTCCAAAAATTTTCACTGTTTATTTGGTTTCATACTGTCATACATTACCTCTTTGCCTTACACATGCATCTTTCTAATTAATCATAGAATATGTAGTTGTGTATTAAAAAATAAAGTACAGCAGAGTTGTTTAGAAAATTCCATTCTAGTCTTTGAGATAATTGAAGACACCTGGGGTTCCCAACATTGAAATGAATATTTAAGTATTCTAGTAAGTTTCAGCAAAGGTAGAAGAACTAAAAAAAAAAAAGTTCTTCAAAGTTATTATCTTAGAGAACATAATACCGGGAACAAAAGATGAAAGAATTACAATCAGGTTTTTTTTTTACAATTTTCTTTTTCTTTGTTAATTCCACATGGGCATAAAATGACACATAGAAATTCCCCCTGTGGTTATGGAATTCCTATTGTATGTTAGACACTGTGGTTAGCAATTTCGTTTAATTCATGTGCCATTTAACTCTTGCTCCTATAGCTGTTGTTAGAATTACTTGTGTACAGTTGAAGGGACAGAGGCTCAGAGAGAGAAAATAATTTTCCCAAGGTTACTTCACTAGCAAGTGGTAGTGTTAGAATTGAAATCCAGATTTTCTGATTCTGTCTTGCATTCTAGAAAACCCGGGCTTAATTTTACATAGCGATATCTACATTAATAAATAGCATGTGGAATCTTTCTGATCATTAGATGTTGACTTTATTCTCACTAACAGGCAGCTCAGTATAGTATAGTGGTACTCAAAAGTATGGATCCTCTTCTAGGGTATGTGAGATCAAAATTATTTTCATAATAATACCAGGACATTATTTGACTTTTTCATTTTAATGCCTTCACATGTATACAGTAGAGTTTTCTGAAAGCTACATGATGTGTGATGACATCATTGTTCTGAGGACTAATGGAATGTGTGGTTATGTGCACTTAGATTAAAATTTTTTGTTTTAATTTTAATAGTGTAAATATTGATAAACATACCCACCTAAAAAAACCCTTTAAAGTCTTCAGTGTTTTTTAAGAGTGGAAAGAGGTTCTAACCAAAGCATTTGAGAACCATTGGTGAAGTCATTAAGGGGTCCCCCACTCAATATCTCAAGCCAGACCTCCTAGATTTAAAGCCCAGCTCTACCACTCATTGTCTTGAGAAAGTTATTTTGCCTATTCAGCCCTTGGTTTCTCATCTCTGAAGTAAAGACATTAATTAATATCTACTTTACAGTGTTGTCTAAATACGTTGATATTTAATATTGACAAATCTTTATTAAATGAAATAATTAGGACTTCAGTTTTAAGAGCTTTGAGACAGTGTTTAATTTATCAAGAGAAATCACCTTCTCTCCCTGACTTCTAGACTATAAATAGATTAGCTTTTTATAATTCACAATTATGTAATAAATTTGTCCTAAGCTTGTTTACTTAAAAAAATCCTTTTACTACCAAATAATACATGTAGAATAAAGTATATTAATCATTACTATATAGCTTATTTGTTACAAAATGAGTCCATTAACACGACTAACCCTATGTCAAGAAATTGAACATTGCTAATACTGAGAAACCTTCTTTACTCTCTTTGGTCACATTTCCAACCTGTTACCCAAGGAATAGCACTATCCCATAGTTTGTATGATTTTTGTATCTGACTTCTTTCATTATTCTGTTTGTGAGATTTACCTATGTTATTATGTGTAATTTGTTGGTAGTTCTTTATTGTTGTGATAGCATTTCATTGTATGAGTATACATAATACATTCTACTAATCTATGGATCATTTCTAGATTTTTACTATTGTGAATAGTGCTGCTATGAGCATTCTTATTTATGTCTGGCTATTCATTTCTGTTGGAGAAATTCTTAGGAGTGAAATGATTGGATCATAGGGATTATGTATTGCTCTGTCACAGGGGTGCCTATTGCTGGGTCTTGGAGATACATATGTTCAGATTTCTAACAGTTTTCCAAAGTGGTTATATCACTTTGCATCCCCACTAGTAGTGTATGAGAGTACAGTTGCCAACACTTGATATTGTCTGTATATTTAATTTTCATTGTTCTTGTTGATGTGTCCTGGTACTTCATTGTACTTTGAATTTTCATTTCCCTGCTGGCTAGTGAAGTTGAATATCTATCTATTCATATGTTATTTGGATAAAGACTTCTGTGAAGTATGTGTTCGAATCACTGGCACATTTTTTTCTATTGGGTTGTCTTTTTTTCTTATTGATTTGAAGAAGTTATTTATGTATCCTACATGTATATTCTTTGATAGTTTTAGGATCTTTTAAGAATCCTTTAGAGAGTCTTTCTAGCATTCTGCAACCTCAATCATTTAAAAATTAAAATAGCAGAAGAAGTTTATCACTATTGAGTCTAATCTCAAATTCATCATCATAAGTGCTATTGTAGACATGCAAGTATGTGATGAATAGAGGAAAACAAAAGGAATTTTGCTTCTGTAAATTAGCATTTACATTTCAGCTGCTCTGTTTACACACCATTGAATGTACACTCTAGCATGTGGTTGAACAAGAAAGACAATAATACTATACTTAGAACTTGTCCAGAAGTTATGCTCCATGGCACTTGACAAATGACCAGAAATCAGCTATTAGCTGGTGGTCTCAGAGAATAAGTAGAGACTACCCTGATTTATAGATATGAACCCACCATCCAAATGACTGAGTGGTGACTTTGGAGAAATGTTTAAACTGAGTTCCTACTGTAATCTTTACTGTGGGAGGCAGTGGTACAGTTCATTCTCAAAGGAATTTCCCTTTTGCTGGTCAGGGACTTAAACATACAGAAGAATAATCAAATAGTCCTTGACTTTGGATTTGAATGGTCTTTTCCAAACTTCTCATCATTTGTTCTAAAACACGGTTTCACATTAAAATCACCTGAGGAATTTCTAAATAATATCAGTGTACAATTATGGTCCTAGGAATCAGGCGTTTTATTGTTTTTTGTGTGTGTGCTTGAAAAACTCTGTACGTAATCTAATTGCAGCAGGGTTAAGAACTACCACTTTCCAGTATTCAGTGTGGTAGATGGTGTGTTTTGGGAAAGAATTCAGAAAAAGAGTTTATAACCTATTTGCTCCACTCTCTGCCTTCTCTAAAGGGGAGATGTGGGTCTGAGTTTCCTACTTTTAGAGTATCCTGATGTCCATCTTTTCAAAGTCAACTAAGAATCTTGCCACTTCTGGTCCTTAGCTGCTTCTCCTTTCCTCCCAGCCCTTGGTCTCCTATAATCTTTTTGCTTTCTTCCTTTCTTCCCCCTATTTATATTTCCTGTCACAGGAATCTACCTTTTCTTGTGTCTAGCCTCTTGTGAAAGTTTTGGTCATTTCCTAAATCAGTTTCTACTGCTGAAGGTGTGACAAGGTCTCGGACACGGGGGGTGGATTGAGATATGTAAGGACAATTAGATCTTCAGCATGACCCACTCTTAAGATGGAGCACAAAAAAGACTTTACATATGCCAAAATTAGCTTACTGCTAATGTATCTTTTATATATTATTATGATGAAAAGGATTTTTTTTTTTTTTGGCTACTGGAATTCCATTACCAAGGATGTCTTCTCTTATGTTAGTTTTGGTCCCAGGAAAGGGTTGAGTATGCAGAGTGGGGGGAGACACGTTCCTTGACCAAAAAAAAAAAAGAAAAAAAAAACCCTAAGAAAAGCAAACTAAAGCAATAATGAGATACTACTCCTTTTCTTATAGTTGCAAAATGGTGGTGTTTTTTCTCCCTTTGAGAATACCCAATGTCGATTGCTATGATACACTTTTGAGGAAAGTATTTGGCAGTTTATATCTGTAGCCCTGAAACTTTCATGTAATTATTCTTTTCATAATTTATCAAGGGAAATAATCTAAAAATGACGTCATTTATAAAGGTGTTCAATATGGCTTTACCTACTAATATTGAAACATTGTTAATAGCGCAAGAGTACAACATTAGGAGAATGATAAAGCAATTATGGAACATCCATCTGCAAGAATATTATGTTGTTTTAGAATATAATGTTTACAAACTTCTGGTTTAAAATAGCATCTAGCTAGCAGCCCTTAAAACATCCTTTCTCACTGAAATATTTGTAATGACCACTCCTGAAAGTCAAAACCAACAGATAAGTCAATGCTAGAAGTTTCTAATCTATTCTACCCGGAGAAAATTTGCTCGAATGTGGCTTCATGGTGTAGAGCCCACCTGAGGAAACAAAAGGCACTCTTTGCCCACTACTGTCTGCTTTGACTCCTAGAGGTATTACCAATCAGAGAAAAGGGCTCACATGCCTCTAATGCAGTAGATGTCAGTGTGTGGTCATCAGACCAGGAGCATCAGCATTACTTGGGATCTTGTTAGAGATGCAAAGTCTCGAGCCTCATCTCAGGTCTCCTGAATCAGAAACTCAGGGTCAGGACCCAGAATCACCTATAAGTGATAACTTGTATTCATTGACTTAGAGAACCAGAGAGCCAGGAAGATGTGAAAAGGAGCATTTTCCTGTAGAACAGAGCACATTCCTCCAGGTGAGTGGTAGCAACAAACTTGCAATCGGACTGGAATTTGATGACCACTTCTGCAGTCAAAGAGATGAGTCCAGGGTGAGCAATATTTCCTCACCAAGGATGAAGAAAGAGAATCAAACTCATAACTAACTCAGAGCTAATGGGCAAATGACATAGAATAATGGAAGAGAACAGACTAATGAAGTCTTTGAGGAAAACCACACCCCTAAAAATACTCTATTGTGAGATTTAGAATGAACTATGAAGAAATGGATATCTTCAATAGGATAAAAGGAGGAGGCATGGCCTCTGTAGAATAGCAATCAAATATTAGAGAAGAGAAAGAGGCCCTCATGAAAAGACAAGAGGATGAAATGAAGAGGGAGAGAGCCAGACATAAAAAAGATTGCAAGTACATTAAAAGTTAAATAGTAGAATTAAAATCTACATTGGAGGCAAAAAGTGATGATTTAGCATTATAGAAAATCAAATCAATGAAGATACACTCTCCCAGAATGTAGAAATAAAAGATAAATTTGATAAAAATAATGAGAAAGAAGATAATATAAACAAAAGACAGGGTATAAAGATTCAACAAATGGATGATTTGTGTTCATGAGAGGAATATTGGAACAAAAGAAATAAATGTAAATGTTCTAGATGAACTAGAAAGGCTAGTTTAGGGATGTTGAAAGATTCAGTTATGATCCTGAAAAAATAATTAAAAAGAGATCCATATTCAAGCTTATCCAGACAAAAAATATTGAACTAAATGACAAGGGAAAACAATCTTATAAGCATCTGACCAAGGGAGAAAGATATCTACAAGAGTATAAAAATTGGATGGCCCTAGAACTGGCCTTGCAATATGATTGCTAAAAAGATGAAGCTTAGAGCTCAAGATGAGGAAGTTATGTAAAAGATGACTGCTGTGAAGCTAGAACTAAGTAAACAAGAATTCTATGAAGAATTACTGTACGTCTTATGCATAACCGAATACTGCATTAATTTGTGTTTTCAAAAGATATGTATTATAAAAACAATTTATTTTAATACACTTAACATTTTATATATTATTAACAAGTAATATATTTAATAACAAATGAATAAATAGTATAACAATATAGATTAAAGTTTATGATTAGATTATAGTAATAAGGATTGAGAAGTGAGTGCCGAGGGAGCAGGCAGTTGATGGAGGTAAAAGAGTATTATCCTATGTTTTAAGAAGAAGAAATTAAAAAGATACTTTTTCACTTTTGATTCTGAGAAGTTGAAGAATGTAAGTCCAAGGATGATTTTGGAAAAAAATTTAACTGTTAACATGAATATATATTTTATATGCTAAAGTATAGAAAAGCAAATGAGAAAATAGAAAACAAGAAAGCTTAAAAAATCAAGCAAAAAACACATGAACAAAATAAACTAAATGTATCAGATGAACCAACAAATAAAGTGTATTAAAATCTCTGTGAGAGGGTTAAAAAATATGAGTGTTGAATCATTAGCGTGGAATTCTGACCTGTTTTCTTTTACTTCTAGCTTTCATTTCCTAACATCATTAACTCCATTAAGTTGTTTTTTTAAAATCTGTTAAATGAAGATAATAAGACCTACTTCTCAGGCTTGTTCAGAAGATTAAGTGAGACTTTATATAAACAAATTAAAAAATATTATCTACTGTCTGGCATACTGAAGAAAAGGCACAGTCTCCAGATTCAGAGTCTGGGTTCCGATGTCAGGTAGGTTTTTATTGGCTCTGTTACTTAACTAATTTTATTTAGAAAACTTGAGGTAAGTTACTGAGCTCTTCAAGCTTTATTTCACCCACCTATAAAGTGGGGAGAAAATAATACCTACCTCATAAGGATTGTCATGATGATTAAATAAAATAATACATGTAAAATGTATTTTAGCTCAGTTATATTTGCTATAGTTATTATAGCACATTAGCAGTTTTAAATCTGAAATATTAGAATGTACATTAATAAAACTAGCATTATTAATAAAAGAGCAATAGTAACATTTTAAAATATCAGTGGATTAAAAACCTAAGCATGCAACAACAGTAAGAGATTGCATAAATATATCTGGTAGTTTCCTATAATCAAGTACTATGCAGCCATTACATGATGTAAAACGATTCATATAGAAAAATCTTATAATACACATCTGAAATATTTGTATCCAAATATTAAAAGGAATTAACCTTTTGAAAATATAAAATGTCATTTGTTATGTTTTCCTGATAATTTTCAAACATCTATAATAAACATTTATAATCAATAAAAACATTTTAATCGCCATTTCTGATAAAGTTGATTACACTGGGAAAATTTCTTAATATAAAATCAAGAGAAAACAGATGCAAAGTTTTATATGCAAAATTTTATAAACCTTGTAAAAATGTACTTGGAAAACTATTAACAATACTGTTAGCATGGTCGTTTCTGAGTGTTAGGATTATTATATTGAATTTTTCTTCATATTTTATGTCTATTTTTCTAATTTTTCTACAGTGTGCAGGAAATACCAATATAATTGGAAAGAGAAAAGTAAAAGTAATAAGAATAAAATAAGTCCTTCATAAATAAGCTATTAGCTGAAGGGAAGCCTGGAGAGCAATGTTCTCAGTCCTCTTCTTTTACTAGTGCGGAAGTGAGGCCAAGAAATATTTAGCGTTTTGCTGGAAGGCACAGAGTGAGCAAGCGAGAGAAGGAGGAATACAGCCTAGATATGTCCATGTCATTTTTCTACTAAATCACATGCCCCCTCGATTAGTGCAAATTTTGTGCAAAATTTACGTAGTTTAATGTAAATACCTAATTTCAAACAAGGCATAGGGACTTCCTAATTTGTCCTCAGCTTCAGGAAATGTTTAATTACAACATGGAACTATCTTTTATCAGGGTAACAATTTATATAGAACAGTAGCACACAGTAATGTCTGCTCTTGAAAGTGGCCAAAAATACCCAGGCATGTTAGTTTAAAGTTATATGTTCCCCTCATCCACACAGATTTACATTTCCCCATGTTCTCCTGGTCATCTTGCCTCAGGTAAATGCTGAAGGTCAACAAAGCAGGCCCTGATAGCTTTTAGGTTTCTAGGGGCAGATCCAACTCGATCCAGGCGGAGAAATTCATTGTTCCATGAAGAGGCTCCCTCGTGTTCCGCAGTGGTTCCCAAGTGCAAGTTCTCAAAAGTTTAGTGCTGAGCTGAAGTTTTCATCATCTGATTAAAATTTCCCCATTTGAGGCAATGCGATAAAAGTAAGGGTATATAACAAATTATTTATAAGGCTAATTTTATTCACTCTTTTGGGGTTGAAATGTTCTTTTATTAAATAATGGTGACAGTTGTGTGTATGTGTGTGTGTGTGTGTGAGTGTGTGTTTAATGCTCTTAGAAAAATGAAAAGTCGGAAACCTTATGTTGAAAAATAATGGTGAGAGTTGTGTGTTTGTGTGTGAGTGTGTGTTTAATGCTCTTAGAAAAATGAAAAGTCGGCAACCTTATGTTGATTTCTAAAATATCTTTTTTTTGGCTAAAGCAGAAATTTATTATTGGTTAATTGTAGTGGATAATGTTTAGGAAGTTGGGTTGGAATTAACTTTAAACATAAAATTCTAGAATGTCTTTAAAATTTTACTGGTCTGGAATTTCAAAATCTGAAATCTATTGACTTAGTATTAGATCTAAGAGTTTGAAATTATGCGCGTCAGAGTTAAAATCCTGGTGCTGCCACATATTTTGAGAAATTTCTTTCTCTGAATCTTCCTTTCTTCAGCTGTAAACTAGAGAAGTTAACATTTCTCTCAGGAAGATTAAATATTCTAATAAAACACCAGAAAAATGGCTGGTACATAGTTTCCTCTAGATATGCTTGCTACAAACATATGCCTACAAAATAAGGAAGGGCATAATAGAAGGCAGTCATGATTTGCACATTGGTTGTGTGAGATAACTTACAATTCAATAAATAAATGTTGGTTCTATTTCCTTAGTGCCATATAATCATTAAAAATTATTACTTAGCACCATATAGTCATTAAAAATTCCATTAGGTATAACTGTCTTGATATTTTTATGATTTCTATAATTTTTTTTCACCAGAATCATATATCTTTTCAAATTAGGAGAACTTTAGGTTTACTTCAAAAGGATAATTGTATAAGTTGTGGTCATGTTCTACTCGATTATGATTTGACTTTGTGGCAAATGTTTTTGGAGCACACAAAGGGAGATGCCTGCCCTGACGGAAGAGAATAGAGCAGAAGCTGGCAGCAGTGTCCTCCTCACATTTGTGGAATGATAGAATATTAGAGGCCACCTTGCCTAACTTTTCCATTTTGTAGACATTGCTCATGATGCTCTAGCTTCCCTGTGTCTGTCATTGCCTTAGTTCTTTCTTTCTACTCACTGCTCTGTCTAGCCTGTTATCTTTTTCAATGGTTCAGCTTGATTCCATCCCATTCTCTCATCCTCTAGGCCTTTGAAATATCTTTTTAAGTCTTTGTCAAATTTTCATGTCTAACAAGGAAACTCTGAAATCGCTTTTATTTGAGAAGTAATCCTAGACAGACTGCATGTCAAGATATATATTTTTTTCATTTCTTTTGTCTCATCGTAAGAAATTCATACCCAATCCCTTCAACTGGGAGTAAATATTTATTTTACTGTAGTCCACAAACATCCATGTTTTGGGAAGTTGTTATTGATGTTGGGATATTATTTTAAATATAATTTATCTCTTATTTTTCTTATTTTTTTTCTTCTTTGGAAGAATTTGCATGAGAATCATGCAAATGTTCGATATGTAAATATAACACAAAGATACATTTAACAAACAACTTCTTTCATATTGGGAGTGTTGTCTCTTTAATGAAACTAGGATTTGTTTAACAAGCTGTTTACAAGCATTTACTATATGTAGGACACTATGGTAGAAAGAGTTGAATTCAGCAGCTTGTAATGTCAACTAACGAATAAGACAATAAAGATAGATACCGTCTTCAAAAAGTCACAGTTAAAAGTGAAGGAGAGTTTTTAAAATTTTATTAGGACTCAAACCCCATATGGTTTGTAGTACTAGCCAATGTCTGAGGGTTGGTCAGTTGACATAGAACAAGAGCCAACGGCTAACATGTACTGGATGTAGGTGTAGTAGCTAAGATCATGGGAGGTCAGAGAGTGCTGACCGATGGGAGACAGGTGTCTTTGGGAGACTGTTTGAGAGAAGTCTTGAAAAATAGTGTGCAAGGAGAGATTGAGAAATCAAGCAATTTATTAAGCACCTACTATGTGTGGGGCATCCTGCTGCATCTTGAGTATGTAAGATGTATAAAACAAGCTCATCTCTTGGACTTATTTGTGTTTAGAGGTAGAAAGAAATGCATGAACAAATAGTGAAAGAACTAAGAGAACTTTTATATTAGATGTCTTTAGTCATACCATAGTCTAAAAGCTGGTTGCCATGTTTGGTCGAAAGATTTGGAAGATTTGGTCGAAAAAAATCCTTCCTGACATCTGTTTATTTTTAGGGCTTTTGGATCCTTAAACCTGATACTTAGGCTTATTTTTGGTTTTATTGTTTGATTTTTTACAAGCCTGATAAATCATGTCTTTTCCACTGACATAAGCCTGAAACTATGTCCCCAAGTACAGCATGAAACTTACCAGTTCCTGGAGTCCAACGGCATGCTCTGACAGAGCCGTGGACAAAGCCCAGAATGCCAGCAGGTATCACATAAAATTTCATTCTCTGCCAGGTGGTCTGGTGCTTGTACACTGTAGGTGTCACCAATTCCAGATGCCCAAATTGAAGGAGCAGGACTATATTCTTTGGTTCAAAGTGGGTGGGCAATTTGTTTGATCCCAGATGCTTGTGGACTTTGAGATGTAGGCTGAGAGAGCCAGTTATTTGAAATGAAGGTGGCTGGCACAGACAGACTGAGGGCCCAGCAGGTAAGAGAGAGAATGAGCAAAAAGCCTTCCAAGAAGAAGCTGAAAATTGACCTAGTTATTTTGATGGCATGCTCTGTTACATTTCCCCTTTAGGCCAGGTTCAGACTCGCTGATATGAAATTGAAGCACTCACTGCTATGGACTTAAAGTCTGGAGATTTTTCAAGTGTTTTCATTTTCCTTCCTTCCTTCCTTCCTTCCTTCCTTCCTTCCTTCCTTCCTTCCTTCCTTCCTTCCTTCCTTTTTTCCTTTCTTTCTTTCCATAAGACTGCCCTAGTCAATTAAAAAATATCTGTCCTCAAGCTGAAAATAGCATGGTAACTAGGATTATTTACGTTGAGTCGAAGAGTCCAGAGAGGAGTGGACAAAGGAGAGGGCGAGCGGCAAGGCCATCTGGCTTCTATGCACCACTCCCTTCAGGATCTGGAGAGCCTATGGGGACATATGGGAAAGAGCGTGGGTAGAGCGTGGGAGCTGAAGAAGTGAGGCAGGTGCAGTCCTGCCCTTTTACTCTCTGGGGCTCTCTGCCAATAGCATCCCATCCACTTTAGTGATAGGAACCATTTTTTTTTTTTAATTCTCTATTTGTTTTGGGCCACTTCTTGGGCTTGTAGGTCAAAGAATTGTGTGCAATTTATTAAAATGGTCACTATTGACATTTTGTGCCAGACAGTTCTTTATTGGGATGTTGTAGGGGGCTGTCCTGTGAATTTTATGATGTTTAGTAGCATCTCTGGCCTCTACCCTTTACACGAGTAGTCTCTCCTTTCTCCCATTTGTGACAACCAAAAATGTCTTCAGATTAACAAATTCCTTGGAGGGGGAAAAATCACCCTCTTTTGAAAAAAAGCATAACATACTCTGAACATGGACATTTACCTTGCTTAATCTGGAACAGAAAACCTTCCATATTCTTTCTTCAGACCCTATATGTCATCCGTATGTAGAAATGCTCAGAATACAGAAGTGCTCTTTATTATAATTTAGTATTTGTTACTAAGGTCTCAATAAGAAATACAATGGGTGCTTGAGCAATGTGCAGGTTAGAGGCACTGACCCCTATACAATCAAAACTCCAGGTGTAACTTTTGATTTCCCCAAAACTTAACTATAGTCATCCTTTGATATCCATGGAGGATTGGTTCCAGGACTCCTATGAATACCAAAATCTATGGATGCTCGAGTTCCTAATATAAAATGGCATAGATCAATGCATACAGTTGGCCCTCCGCATCCTCAGATTCCCAACCATGGATTGAAAATATGTACTTATTAGATCCGTGTTTAGTTGAGTCTGCAAACGGGAAACTTGTAGAGGGACACTTAACCTAGAGGTGACATTCTTAATAGCTTATTAATTCTGAATAATTTATCAGGTTATTTACTTTAACTTACCTATAAAATGTATGAAAGGAAATAAAGGGAAATAAGACAGAAGTCAAGTTGGTGCTGGACTATGAAGGGTCTTGGCTCTTAGGCTCAGAGTTAAGACTTTACTCGGTAAATAAAGGGAGATAAACCAAAAGGTTCCGTAAATCCTTCTTTTGCTGCCACTACTCTGCATGAATTTTCAATCTGGCCAAATGGATCCACTCAAAGATATTGGACTAAGTTGTACTTTGTAGAGATTTAATAACCTATTTGGTGCACTGTCCAAATTTCTTGATCCTTTTGCTGCAATTGTTTCAAAGTCCTCTTCAGATACAAGAATAAAATTTAATTGAAAAGGATGGCCTTTCTAGAGGGTGAAACCAAGATCTGTGGAGAAAAATGGATAGGTGAGTTACTCAGGGGTTACAGAATCAGAGCCAAAAGAAGCAATACTCCCCATCCCAGGGTTTTGGCCCCTCACATCTTCCCAGCTAGATTTCAGGACTGCAACAAATTGGAGAATACTGTGTGCTCCCATCCCTTCTCTTTCTCAATGAGTTATTTCTGAATGAAATGTTTATTGTAGTTGTCTTGCTCTTGTCCAACTGCTGTATGTTGGTTGTGTGGGAAGACAGATAACTTGTCCCTTTGGTACTTGGGTCTCTGGATCAGGAGGTGCCATATCTGGATGTCAGTAGAGGCTCCACGCATTAGCTAGAGATTCTGGACTTGATAATTTTTATTCCTCCTTCCCTCCTTTCTTCTTCCTGTTTCTCCCTTCTTCCTTTCCTCCCCTTCTATTTCTCTCCTTCCTTCCATTTTCTTCCCCTTCACCCCCTAACCTCCCCGCCCCTTGTTCTTTCCATTTCTTCATTTCTTCTTTCCTCTTTTACGTTTATGTGTCTCTCATTTGTTAATATGATTCTCATGGTAATTTGCCTGGCTCTAATTTAGTGTGTGCAAACATGACCATAATTTTCTTTTACTCAGATATAATACTAATATATTCTGGACTTTTTTTTTTTTTAACTATACATCTGTTTACTTATTTTTCCTGAACTAGATTTTTGGAGTTGAGTATTATGTCTCAATTATATTTTTATGGCCTAAGATTTCGAGATTTGGAAAATTAGAAGAACCATTTATAGGAAAACTAGGTCTGGTCTCCTGATTACTTTGGTAAACATCCACAGCACTCCTTGGGGATGCATATTCAGATTATTCTTCAAATCCAGCTTGCAGCTATTACTACTTTTGAATTTTGTGCTATTAAATGGTGACTCCTTTCTTTTTTTATTTGTGCTGGTAATTTTTTTTTGCGGGGAGGTGGGGGAGGCTGGGTTCTATTGTTTGTTGTTCAATTTGTTGGTATTAGAGATGGGAGCCTCTGTGATTTAGCTTCATTTCATCATCTTTACTGAACAGTTCAAAGCCATATTGTATGAGTTCCTTGTATATTTTGGATATTAACCACCTTTTCAGATATGTGGTTTGCAAATATTTTCTCTCCACAGATTGCCTTTCATTTTTGCTAATGTTTTCTTTGTTGTGCAAAACCTTTTTAGTTTGATGTACTCCCACTTTGTACTTTTGTTGCCTTTTCTTTTGGTGTCAAATCCAAAAGAAATCATTGCCATATCCAATGTCAAGGAACTTTTTTCCTATGTTTTCTCTCGGGGTTTTACAGTTTTAAGTCTTATATTCAAGTCTTTAATCCATTTTGAGTTGATTTTTGTGTATGGTGTAAGATAAAGTATCCAGTTTCATTCTTCTGCATGAAATATCTAGTTTTCCCAATAATTGGTTCTTGCCTCCCACCCGCTTCCAGCTCCCAGAGGTTCTGGTTGAACTGTGTCCTGGGTATTTACATTTTGAATTCTTCCTGGATGAATCTCATTTGAAACATGGTTTGAGAATCACTAGTATGAAATGCCGTTAGAGACAGTCCCTGTCTTACAATAGTTAACAATTTTTCAACTTTACAATGGCGTAAAAGTGATATGCATTCATCAGAAATTGTGCTTCAAATTTGAATTTTGATCTTTTCGTAGGCTAGAGATATGCAGTGCAGTACTCTCCTGAGCTGGGCAGAGGCAGCGAGCTGCAGCTCCCAGTCAGCTATGCGACCACGAGGATAAACAGCTGATACTCTATAGTGTACTGTGTTGCCAGCATTTATTTTTTTTGATATTGTGTTTTGTGTTTTTGCATCCCATCCACAAAATACCCATCTGTGTCTTCTGCTTCTGGTGAGAAGAAGAAGAAAGTAATTATTTGAGATGAAACTGAAGATAATTGCCCTGTAGGCCAATGTAAATGTTCTAAGCATGTTTAAAGTAGGCTAGGCTAAGCTATGATGTTTGGAAGGTTTTGACTTACAATATTTTCAATTTATGGTGGGTTTATTGGTATTCCATCATAAGTTGAAGAACATCTGTACTGCTTATAGTCTACCTGAAGAGCCTGGGTTTCGTGTAGAAAGATAAGTAAAGTTCCAGGTGACACTCATTGTGTTAAATGAACAATCTTAATAGAACTAGATATTGAAGGTCAAACAGTGGCTCCTAAGAAATTGCTATAAGTAATAATTAGCAATATCTTAGAATGAAAGGAACACAGCATACCTTGTTTTTCACATGTTGCTATTGCATGCGTGATATATTGTTCCAATGTTCATCAGAATATAAGGTCATTAAGGGTCAAGTGCTTTGCTACTTTTTTATCCCTCCTCCCTCCCAATACTGAGCACACTGCTAACACAGAATAGGCTCAATAAATATTTGCATATAATTGGACACCCTTTTCTACTTTGAATTACCCAACATTTAGGGAATCATGAGGCTGAGAAAGATCTATAAATTACTTGCAAAATTCCAGAGAAAGAATTGTAGATTCTCCACATTATAGCATTTAATCTATTTTGGCACTTAATACTTCAGAACCTGTGCAAGATTAAACTAAAACCATTTAGGCTTTCAACACAAGATATTTCTTGTGTTCTGATGTTTTTCAGGGAGAATCAAAAAGCATCTAGATTATCTTTTTCCATATGATTACAATATATATTCACGAAGCATACAAAGGTTGCCACTGCAAATCTTGTTTTTGGCCTGAAGGATTAGGATTTTTTTATAAATCCTCTATATTTAGCATGCTTTATAACTGGAACCCACTAAATCAAGTACTGCTCAAAAAAACATATTTCTTATAAGTACTACCATTACATAATTATAATAATAAATTTAATCAACAAATCTCTCAATATTCAACATTCAATCAGTGGTTGGTATGTGAAGATGGTAAATCCTCCTCCATCCTGTGTGCCACCAGTTTGCTGCTTTCCGGTTGTATTGCTTTTACTTAGGTGGCTGAGAAAAATGGGAATTTCTCCTACTAGGTCTTTCTTTACTCTGTGACCTGCCTTGTTAACATTCACCTGCACTTGGCCCTACCTCCTTGCGTTTTATGGAGCATTTCTAACTTGATATTGATTTAGGCTTATGGGAGCCAGGCCTATGGTACAAAACTAGCAGGGCCCATGCCATACTCCCTTGTGGCATTATGGGAGTAGAGTGGGAGCCTTCTTTTCTCTTAGAGTTGCCACATTCTTTTCCTTCTCCCTCTCTAACATTTTAGTTACTGGCCAGAGGTATTTCTATTTGCAGTTCCATCTTCTCTCTCTCTTCCCAGCCATCCTTCACATCTAATTATGTAGATATAGGTCTCATAATTCCTTCTGTTTTCCACCAGTGGTTCATGACCCAAGGTGGAGATTAGAATTATCTACGGATCTTAAAAATGCAAGTATGTGGGATCTATCTCAGGAGATTCTAAATAAAAAATTTGGATATTTGGTTCAGGTATTTGTATTTTTAAAGACATCTCATAGGTGATTCTTATGTACAAGCTCCTTTGAAGGCCACTGTCTGAGACATCCAGCAAATGTATCCTTGGATTAAATTTAATATGCCTTGTACTTGGTAAACATTCGACTTGTCTTAAGGGCCAATGTTGCTCATTCCTTTGCTATATAATAAAACTTTTAAATGGAAGCCTTTGTTGAAGGCTACTTTCTAGCACATTAGTTTTGTTTAGGATTTTTCTTTAAATTCCCAAGTCATCTGCTTTTTTTTTCCTGAACCAAGAGCTAGTCAATTTACAGTGAGAGTTTAATCAGATCTGTGTACAATGAGGTGATTAATACCTGCAAACAAAGATCCTAGAATAAAAGTGATACTTTTCTTCTTAAATAACAGACTCCCTAGAGAAGGCCATTTCCTGGGATCCTTGCTATAACCCTCCCATTTCCCTCCTTGACACATTCATGCTCATGCCATTTTCTTTTCATGTTCTTGGGAACTCTATTCTTTACAAATTCACAGTTTATTTAAGGATATATGAAATGCCATATCTCACAAAGTGTTTACTAACTGTAGCAATGTCATCTCTGCTGTATCACCCTGGCATTCACCTTTCCTGTAGATGGCATCCTACTGCAAGCATTTGCAACCCTCTGCCTGTGGGCTTCTTGTCACTCTTGTACAAGGTAGGCTGGAAATGCCAAGGAATTAATTCCCTTTCCCCCAGCCAAAGATGGATGGGCATTGAATGAGACAACTTTGTTTGGTTTTTGATGTCTCCCAGAGTTCCCAAGCAGGAAGGAGCAAATCACTTGTCTATAATGCTAAGCTTTGATAGTGCCTACTTATTCCTCTTTCTTATTCATCTAGTATGCTTTCTAGGATTACCACCCAAATAAACTACTTGCACTCAAAATGTTGTCTCCACTTATACTCGTTAAGAAACCATTTAAGACACTGGCCATTTCCACTTCAGTCACTCAGTTGAATAACTCGATAATCTATGGTTTTCTATAGGTGCATCGTGATCTTCCTCATTATATCATGATGACTTTTAGAGCTGAAGGTGATCCTTATGATTTTTTAAAGTCAATCTGTAGAGACTTGCACATTGCCAAGCTCACAGTCTTCCCTCTAAGAATATGGTATGCGTGACATGGGTAGACATACAAAATGGGCACACATCATTACTAAGCTCTTGATAAATGGGTCCTGAAATGAAAATTAGAATAGGAAATAAAATTCTTTGGGGGTTGCTTTAAAAAAGTGGATTAAGACTTTGAGGAGAAAGAATAGTCCTGGCAGGTCTTGCCTCATTCCATAGGAGCAAGGAATGGTATGAAGGAGGTGGGAGGAGGGAATAGGGACAGAGGAGAAAGGCATCCTTTATCACACATTTCAAAGTAAACCGTCGTAAATTTTATGAAGAAAAGCTCATCTGAGTTCATCAAAAAGGAGTTGTTCTTAGAATTTTGAAGTAGGAGTATGTGAGAAATTGCTCAGAAGGAAAAGTGCTGGAGGAATAAACACCTCGACCTCAAAATTCTCCTTCCTTTCTGATTTTCTGTCAGTGTCTCCTATTGGCCAAACTTAACAGGAAGCCAGAGAGCAAGGGATCCCATTAATGCTGTAATGACAGTTATCTATAACCTAGCACAGGATTAGGTAGAGAAGAGTAAAGAGTAGATTTGAAAAGGCACATAGGAAATATCTAGCTTTTATCTCTAAGCATCAACCACTATTCTTTGAGTAAAAAAATATGTGTTTCCTACACAGAGACACACGAAGTCCAATTAGATACATGTTATCATAGAATAATGTCAATTCAGCTGTACTTCTGCCTAAAATCTAAAATATTATGCATGACCAGTGCTGCATATAGGTGGCAGGGAAATAACATAAACATAATTGACACATCTTGTGGATCTGGGCCTAAGGTCTGTTCCATCTTGTATAACCCATTCCTTGTTCTAATTCTCTGCCAGTACCTCGGCTAGCCTCCGTTCTTTCCTAGGTGGCAATCCAAACTTTTATTCCTATAGAATTTAAGTCTTAGTGGTTATTTGGTTGCTGAAGTTTTCTATTAAGAAGTAACATTGGCCAAGGGAATAATAAAGCACTCTGAGGAATCACCTGGTTCTAAACATAGTTCTCTATGTCCCCACTATGTAGTGGCACTCCGATTTCACCTTAGTAATTGGAATTAATGACTTTAGTCTATAGAGTAACCTCTTCCCTATAGGTTCAAGGCTATACAGCTTTTCAGTACTGATGATGTTAATCCAGTGACATCTCAAAACATGGATGGAAGTGGTAGTGCAACACTGGTGGCTTTATGGACAGTTTTCATTAGTAAAGGAGTCTAAAGAAGAAGGATATAAGAAGATGAGTGGTAAGCCTTTGTGAGATACCTCTTGGAAACCACCAGATACTTGTAGAGGGAGTTTTGTGGATTTGTGCGATACTGCATTGTACAGATGAAAGATCCAATGCAATTATTTTTATTATTATTACCGTGACTACATTTGCACCAACAATATGGTGAGATTTTGGCAATCTCAGGGTTGAGTAACTTCAGGATATAGGTAATCATTCTCTCACATCTTCTAACTTACAAATTAAGGGAGGATTAGGTAGGTAATGAGTTTATAAATATATTGTTGAAAAGAAATTAATAATGGAATTAATACTATATAGTCAGGCATTCAATCAAGAGTGCATTGCCAACTTATGATGTAGACCCACTTAGGACAGGTATTGAAAGGAAGCTTTGATTGATTCCTTTGCCTTCAAATTTGACTCCCCTTGTTCTAACATGTCATTGTAACTATAGGTGTAAAATCAAGGTATACCATACCATTACAATGTTACCTGATGTTGAAAAAGCATTAACTTATGCCATTGCTTGGGGGACATTTGAATGAATCATCTTTAGTAGTTCTCAGCTCTTTCTACTTTATCATTGGTAAAATAGATTGTTGGCTGCATATTGTGAGAGTGACAGCATGTATTACATTAGCTACAGGCCTATCTTTTTATTTTTAAAGAGAGATTAAAATGCTGGTCTTGGTTGCTACATATCCTGAGCTTGGTGGGATAAAATCTGAGCAGTAATACAACCTCTCAATTAGTAATTGCCCAGCCTTCTTCATGCAGCATGAATGCTGCTAATGGCAGCTGAATTCTATGAATTTCTCCAGCTTTGTTTTTGACTCAGCAGGCAGATTTTTCTGTGGTTGAATACTGACTGTTTGCTATTTAGTAGGTGGATTGGACTATGATCACAGTGTTCGCCATCCATTTAAATGATAGTTACTTGAATGTAGTAGAGGAAGCCTTGAATAATTTTAACAAGACCATATGTCTATCGGAAACAGTTTTGAGTTTCTTAAAACAAAACATAGATTCTTTGTTTTCTCTTTGGTCCCCATATTATATGTCATGCTTCTATGGCCATACTGTCATCTTGCATTCATTTTGAAGACTTTTAGCATCTGAATAAGGTCAAAGTAATTGTAGATAAATGCTACTGAAATAATATGTAATTTCCTTTTTATAAATTATTCATATCAGCACCTATTTCTGTAGCACTCACTGGTGCTGTATAAAATATTATGCAGTATGTATGTAAATGTCTTTATCATATTTTATGTCTATGTGCTATTTAGAAGTTATCTGGCAAAAATAAAAATCCCATCCTAAAACCAATACCTTTTTACTTTCATAGATTTTTCACTCTCAAAAATATGAGTTATTTAAACAATAGCACATCTATTTTTTAATATTTCTCTCATACTTTTACCATTTTAAGTCATTATTAAATATGTTAAAACTGAATTTATTTTCTTCTCACCTACTTTTTTGTTAATGAATTATTGAAAGATCATTATTATTGTTTCCAACCGAGACACGGCATTTATTATTAAATTCCTCATGAATACTGTGTTAGATATACAGGATAGAATGGTCCGTGGACTGTACTAACTTCATTTAATTGTAAGAAAACCATCAGAATTTCAGCCTATTTTCTCTGTATTATCTTTAGAACTCATGGAGTATAAAGAGAATAACAGGACTCTTGAGTCAAAAAGATGAGGGTTTGAATCCAGGATCTGCCCTTTAATAGCTTTGTCCAGTAGTCCGTTTCTCTCATAACCTAATACCATATGTCAGTATTTACTGCTCCTACAGGACAAAAAGCCATAATGGCCAATAGCAGAGAAAATGAAATCAGGGAAGCAGTTGGCAAGAGAAAGCACATCTAATTCCAAAGCCTCATGCTGTTTCCTATGGCACAGGCTCCACAGATTCTCAGTCCCAGAGCCTGGCACAACCAACTCTAGGGCAGCCCTGGTTTGCTGGCTGCTTCAGCTGTATGGATACGAGACCAAGAAGAGGGAGAAGAAAGAGGAGAGATCACGATTCCGTGTGGCATCTGTGTCTCTATTTGAACCGTTTAGAAAATATATCAATTAATGCTTTGGAATCCAATCAGTTGAGGCTGGTACATCTTTTTGGTGTTTTATTATCTCTTGACTTGATTCTGACTCTTGAGTCAGAGGTAGGTGGGAAGTAGTGGTGGAGTGACAGTGAGAAGCTTTGAACTTCTGAAAGCCAGTTGTGACATCCGGTTAATATTAGTTTCATTACTAGAACACTAAAATTTCTACTTTTGTTACCAGAAAGAATTTCTTTTTTAAAAAATGGAACAATTAATTTCTAAATAACTCTACAATGTTCTTGCTGGAAGAGAAATTAAGAATTTACTTAATCTACATATGCATCTCCTTCTTTTTATATACCAACTGATTAAGTCCCAGAACATTCAAATGGTTTGTTCAAAGTCACGTAGCTACTCGGTGATTCTAACATTTGTATGTCGAAAGAGTGCCGTAACCTTTTTTATTATGACACCATTTAGCAAAGTTAACATTCAAATATCAAATATCTAGAATAATGTATGATAATGTTTAGTCATTCCAGACATGTTAAATGAAAAACTGTGTAAGAGAAAATGTTTCTGCTTAAAGATTTTTTTTTGATTTTGGGACTTTTGATATTTTTTGTAACCTATTCTTCTCTCACAGACAAGTAATGGTGTTCGCTCAGTCCAATGCATGGCTGGCACTGGAAGCCCAGTGAAACTTTGTGTGGCACGTAATAGCATGTGTGTCTAGAACTACTACTCTGCCTTTGGAGTATAGACATCTATCGAAATGACATCATTGGTAAAAATGAATGAGTAGAAAAGGGAGTGGAAGCGAACTGTGTTTTCTAGACAGTGCAAGTAAAGGCAACAGCAAAGTATTAAAATTGCTTGCAAGTGAGTCTCCTGGTAACCTGTTAAATTTTGTTTAATTAAATTTTTTTTTACCAAGGTTATACGTGTACATAAATTAAAGAATCAGTCGATTATACAATATTTGTTAAGACAGTTTATTTTTATGCTAACTGACTTTTATTTTCTCAGAAGCAACCATTTTCATCTCTTGTAACTGAGAGATATAAAATGGTGTGTCTGTGTTATTTACTTTTATAGCAATAAATACTTTGCTTTTATGACTTCTATTTTATTTTATTAATCTGGGTAATATCCATAGCCTTTTCTCAGAAGCTGAGAATTTAGTTCTTTTTCCTTCTTCCATCCCACCACACATATGCAAACTTTTATCTTAAATTAATTTAATCACTTACAAAAGTGGTTAAAAATAGGCATATTAATTCTTCAGAACTCAAGTCTTTAACTGTAATAAGGAAAATATTAACATTAAGGAACACAGTAACATTAAACATAGGATATAATACACCTAGTTGGGGAACATACACTGTCTTCAGGAGATATCATTGTGGATTCGTGTGATTTCCAGGTAAGAGAGAAGTTATTTTTGGAAGGGGCATATGAGGATTAAAACTTCAACAAGAAGCAGGAATTGGTGAACTACTGGAAGTGCTAGGGGTAAAGAAGAATTAGTATTTGTCAAGCACCTATTATGTACCAAACACAGTGCTGCAAGATTTTAAAAGTCTATGCTATGACAACTGGAGGGGGCTCCTTTAGTATGACAGTGAACTCAAACCAGCTTAAGTAAAAGAGAATTCAAAGAGAACTTTCTGAAATGGAGTGAACTTCAGCCACAATCAGATCCGAGGGTTCAAGCAATGGTGTCAGCGCTCTGAGTCTCTCCCTCAAAGCATTGCTTGTATTGGTTTAGTTTCTTTGCAGTTAGGTTCTCTGTGTCCACTAACATGGCTTGTGCATACCTTCATTCTGCCATTTTAGTGAAGCAGCAGATGAGGAATTCCCTCTTCTGGAGTTATTAACCTCAGGAAAAAGTCTGCTTGGCCCTGCTTGAGTCACTTGCCTACTCCTTTTGGGGAGTGACCAGCCATCATGGTAGACAGCTCCCTCATGGATATAGATTGAAGGCTTTTTCCAAGAAAGAAATACTTGTAAGACAAAGAATATGCACCTATCATCAAATTCGTGAGGCAAATATTATCATTTATTTTTTTCCATTTAATAAAACAGGCAATAGAAGTTAAACCACTTGTCCTAGATCACATACTCAATGCAACTGGGTTTAAAATGTTTCTACTCACAATCGTTCCTCTATGTAAAATGGTTTATGCAATGAAAAATTGTACAGAAATTCACTTCACTGCTATCTTTACCATAAACTTGGTAAAATTTTACTAATGCACTACAATGTCTGAAATACTGTGTACTTGACTATGCAAATATATTTTCAAAAGAGCTTAGATATATGAGGTTGTATCACTTAAATGAGAAAATAGTATTAATGTTGCACTTTATAAAATTAGGATTTTATATAGCTATAGCCATCTTCACAGAAAACCATTTATTTTTTGAGGTGAGAGACACATAAAGATGTGCAGGAGATGCTGCTGATGCTCTGCCCACATTCCCGGAGTTCTCAGCATTGGTGTTTCCTACTGTAAGCACCTGCTACTCTTTGCCCGAGGGCTTTCTCTGACTTCCAGAGAAGTGTCAGGTATTAACAGTTCCTGGGAGTAGCTCTCTACCAATGACAGACAGGAGTTGGTAGGTAAATACCCCAGCTCCCTCCTGCCCTGGAGGTGCATGTTCCACATTGCTTCTCAGAATTCTCCAGTGGGATTGAGCCACAGTTGCCCACAGCAGTCACATGCTCAAACATGTACTGTATTAACTTCTTTCTTTTTCTAGTCTCATGTGCCTACTTCCCTTCCAATGCTTCTTGAATTCATTTTCCAAACAGACTACCTGCTCTCACTTTCTTATCACAGTGTCTGCTTTTGGGGAAAGCCATCCTAAGATAAGAGGCACTTGAACATCAGGTGTACGGAAAACTCTTGAGTCAGCTCATCTTCCAGATATATTTCTTTTAATACATGTTTATTAGCCATAGTGATGAAATACCACAAGCTAATGGCTGTTATCCATTTTCAGATAAAAACTAAATTTAGTCAAAATAAGTGAAAACAGTCACACTGTTATGGTAACTACTTTGCCTTAACATGGACCTTAGAGATGGATTACCTGGGCTTGAATTCTTTTTAGTTCTGGTTCATGGACAACCTTTTTGGCCTCACTATGCCTCAGTTTCCTATTGGAAGTAGATGGTATATACCTCAATGTCTGTTAAGAGCATTAAATGAATTAAAATTTGTAATGTGCTCAGAAGGGTGCCTGGAATATAATAAATGCCATATTGGTTAAACATGTTGGTAAATGTTGATTAAACATTTGAGTAAAAAATTAGGTTGATTATGGTTAAAGTTAAGGCTATACTTTTCCAAGTAGGCCACAGACTAACCATTGCATTAACAAATTATTTTATTTTAATAATACATTCTCTTCCATATTAATTATACATTTAAAACCAGAGCACAATTATGTTTTACTTTCATGAGTTGTTCATCTTTAATGAGTGCTGTACTAAGTTAATTAGGAAGACCTGCCTTTTTGGGCACTGCATCTGTTCTGCAATATTCAGTTCAGTATTCATTATTTTAAGACAGCAATTCTCTTTTTCAAAAATATTTAGAGAAGGAAATGAATAATTACTCTGCTACACTACATCAGTAAGTTTCAAAATACAAAAAATTGAAAAATATGCATTTGGGGCATGGATAGACCTGAGAAGTGATACAAAAATACAAAAAATTGAAAAATATGCATTTGGGGCATGGATAGACCTGACTCGATATTTAGTTATGCATAAGAAATACTTTCTTGCTTAGTGAGTTGGTACAGTTAATTATTTTTTCTCCTAAAAATTATTTTTAGCTTGTTTTCAGAATGCTTATTGATGCTTTCCTTTTGTCCCCTAAATGTCAATCTAACTCTACTCTTGTGAAGCTGTAAATCATCCAGACTTTTTTCTACTCTCAGAGGTGCCAATCCTCAGTATACAAATTAGGTCATTATTATTTTAAAGAATTATAACTTCTCCAACAAAGATTCCTCATCTTCTTTTCCAGTTCTGTATTTTAGCTGTCGATAATAGTGATTCCAAATAATGGTCCATGGACTGTCTGTATCAGAACCACCTAAGAAATCCACATATATGTACACACTCACACAGGTATGAACACATCCACATCCAGGTACATGTAGACTAAATACGCACATACCAAATATGCACCATTCCTAGGGATTCTGATACAGAGTTTGTGGGCTGGGACTTAGGAGTCAATATTTTTCGGAAGTTCCTCAGATAGTCTGTCCTATGAAAAGCCAGGTTTGGGAGACCCTGGACAATGGCTCATCCATTGGTCCACTGTCATTTCAAACTGATCCTATAACTTTGCCAAACTGCCCCCCGCCGCCCATTTTTGTTTATGTAATTACAATTCTTCTGGAAAGTTAGGCTTCAAGTTTTAGAATTAGATTTGGTTCCACCTGCTGCTTTATTTCCACTAGCAGTCATTATACCACTCAGTAGCCTCTTCTTACCTTCTCTTCCTTTCCAATGCCTCAGGTTATACATTATATTAGAGTTATTGAGGCATATGTTTTATTTGCTATATTTGATTATGCACACCTGGTGAGAAGAACCTGCCTTATTTATGTTTAAATGTGCCTCAGTCTTGGCACACAGCACAGTATCTTGCATGGAGTAGGCATTCAGTAAATGTTTGATGAATATCATTTCACAGTCAGTCTTCCTGTATCCAAGCTTGTCTTTCATTGCTTCCAACATGGCGCTGTTTTCCAAATAGGCCTATTACACCCTGAACCTTCTGTCTTAGTCCCCTCTCTCATTTAACTGTTCACCTGGAACTGATTTTCTTTTTCTTTCCTTAAGAAATATTATCCTATGCTATCCTACACATATGGGTTTCCCATTTTAGTCACACAATGAATTTAGATCATGAAATCATTGTAGGTTATTTCAAAACTTATTCAACTATTCATTTGACCAATATGTATTGAGTGACTATTGTGTACTACATATTTTTCTAAGCACTGGAAATATAGCAATAAATAAAAACAGAGATCCTTACTCTCATAAAATTTAAGGAGTAATAGAAAATAAACATGCAAAAATATAGATGATGTCAGATGGTGATAAGTGCTATTTGAGAAAATATAGCAGAGTAAGAGAAATAGAGAAACTGTTCTATTATATTTAGGATGCCAGGAGAAGTCTTAACTGAGCAAGGGGACCAGTTAGGAGGCTGTAAAACAGTAATTAAGCAAAAGATGATGTTGGCTTAGATGAGTAGAGTAATATGGAGATGGTGAGAAGAGATAAAATTCTGGATATATTCTGAAGGTGTAGCTAACACAATTTGCTGATGGATATGACGTAGGATATAAAAAAAGGAGAGAAGTCAGAGATGGCTCTGATACCTAAGCAACTGGAAGGACAGAGTTTCCATTTACTGATATGGGGAAGTTTGGGAGGAATAGGTTGAGAGGTGAGTAGCAAAGACTCAGTGGTTTGATTTTGGACATGAGGAGCCGAGTGTACTTTGAAGTTTGCTGATTAGACAGGTACATTTAAGTTGGGCTGGAGAAAACATGAAATATAAAGACATGAGGTAGGATAAAGTCACTTAAATAGACAAATGCAGGGGTCTGAGAACTGTCAGTGCATTCGAACGTTAGATAGAGGGCAACCAGCAGTCTCCTGTAAAGTAGTGGCCAGTGAGGTAGCAAACAACCAAGAGAAAGTGTTGTTCTGGAGCCAAGGGAAGAAAGTAGTTTACAAAGGAGGAAGTGATCATGTGTCAAATGCTGCTAATGGATTATGTTAGGTGATGACTGAGGTGGCCATTGAACTTACCAATGGGGACGTTATTAGTAACTTCGATGATACCTGTTTCATTTGTGTTAGAGAAAGAAATTTGGAATGACATCTGGAGAGAATGTTAGGAAATGTTAGGAAAGCCATGCTAGACAGAACAGAATTTGGAGAGGTCTTACTTTAAAGTGAAACAGAGAAATGGGGCAGCTGCTGGAATGAGCTGTGAGGAAACGGGAAGATTTTTGATTGGCATGTTTTCAAGCTGATAAGTATGATCTAGTAGAAAGAAAAAAATGATGAAGCAGAAGTAAAAATGATTAATTGCTGGAGGAATATTCTTCAATAGGTGAGAGGGTTTGGGGACAAGTGCAGGAATTTGCCTTAGGAAAGAGGCAGACTATTCATCCTTGTAACTGAAAGGCTTGCAGAGAGTAAGGGCACAACCAGAGGTAGATGGCAATAAGTCAGGAGGACTCTCACAGGAAACTGATAGCTTATTTGAATGCCAGTAATTGAGGAGAGGTTAATAAAGTAATTACTTACAAAAGAATAGGCAAATTGGGGGAGACTAACAAGAGTTGATGAAGTACATCATGTGAACAGTAGCCAGGAGCTGTCACCAGCTCAAGCCTGAAAAGGAAAGTGGAAGGACTGTTATTGGAGCCCACTGAAGCTCTGGCAGTACTGTAACTATAGCAGAGGGCCACATGACAGGAGTTGGGGACCTTAACAAAAGAAATGTAGTAACCATCAATCCATAGATAAGAAGGGAGCAAGCCAAAAGAAATGTAGTAACCATCAATCCATAGATAAGAAGGGCTCTCACTCTTCTCCCGCCTTCAGTTAGTTCTCCAGTCCTCTCATTGGCTGAATCAGCTAATATTCAGAGGGCAACAGAGCTGATGCAACCTACAGAGTTCAGCCTCCCAGGGACAGAGCAGGGTGGAAAGGGTAGAGGGCAGGTTGGAAGAGGAAATAGAAAATGTCCAGCATAATAATGGTGGGAATGCTACCTTCTGATCACTTCTATTTTCTCCTGAAGTAGGAAGGGTCATTCCCAGCTAAGAATAAGTTTTATGGAGGAGATTTGAGGAGAGAGAAGATGTAAAACGGTTATTGAATAGAGTAGGAAAGTTAAAGGAGTAAGAAAAGAGTATGATCAATGTGCCCAAATGAGCTTTTTTAGGTTACTGATTATAGATGTAAAGTGAGATAAGTCAGTCTGATTTTGAAATCTTCTCCAGTCATATTCAGCTGTGTGGAGGAAGAGGAAATGAATTTAACTAGGGTTGGGTTTTGTCAGGTGAATATGATGAAGGGTAATGACAAGAGGGAATTGAGGGCTTTTGGAAGGAAGGGACTTTAATAACAGACCACACACTGTAAATTAATAATAGTCAGAGAAGTCCGGACGTGAGGGGAATGAGTGAATAAGTCAGAGGATCAATGCACCAAGAGAATTTGGAAGGCAAATAATTGTTGGAGTCAGGAATAAAGGGAGTGAGCTGAAAGATAGGAGATAATGCTCAGAGAATGAGACTAGAGTCAGGGGATGAATAATTTATTGGCAAGGGCAAGGTCTTTGTAGATATAACCATGGGAGTGAGTTGCCGAGTTGAAGTTAAGGAGAAAATCCCTGGAGGTGAAGTGGTGAGGAAAGTAGGCGGCTGGGGAATTGAACGAATCATTCTCATAGACATTGAAATCACCAGAAATTATGACAATAGCAGATGTAGAGTAACAATGATGCGGGAGTTAAAATACTCAAGGAATGAAAGGTGATCTGGTATTCCGAAAGTGAGTACTACAAGGAGTGGTAATGGGATGTGTAGTTTGATGCATGAATTTCAGAGTTGGAGAGGATAGTTGGGAGGAGGAAAAGAGCAAAGGGGAAATGAGCAAAGAAGACCTCCATTTAGCTTTCAGTCACAGTATGAGGGGTATGAGGGAAGATACACACACCTGTTTGTAGAACTTTAAAGAAAGTGGAATCTCAGGAGAGGGCCAGTCCTCACTGGGAGCATGAAGGTGAAGGGAGAAGAAAACCTTACAAAATATAAGTGCTGTGAACTCTTCTATGAATTTTTACATGTTAATTAATTTAATTCTCAAAACAAGGTCTCTGAGGAAGATACTATTTTAGCCCTACTTAATAGATCAGGAAATGAGAGCATAGGCAGGTTAAGTATCTTGCTCACAATCAGGAGTATTAAGTGGCGGAGCCGCTTCTTGAACTTGTGTGATCCACTATTAGAATCTTGGTGTAAGTAACCACTATGCTATATTACCCAGCAGCAAGCATTTGGAGAAGCAGATTTAACTGATGTTGCATCATGAGCTCCAAAGAGTACAGTGGAAGGATTTGGGGCTAGGGGTGGAGTGGATGGGTCAGATTAAGGAGTGTGCAGAACCATATGGGGATGAAGGACAAATTGGGACTGGGGCCTCCCTGATTTGAAGGCAAATGGAATTAGTGCTGATAGTCTCCAAGGCAGATAGGGGTGGTGAGACTGTGAGTGTTGGGGTGATGGTGCCAAGGGTAGGATGGAGGCCTTGCCAAGAACACAAGCTCAGTGTGCCCCTCTTCACTTATGCTGATGGAGGGTGGAGGATGGGAAGAAGTAAGATTACTTGGAGCATAAGGAGATTTGGGGCTTCTCCTTCACTTAGCCTGCCACCACTACTTAGTTTTTTTGTTTTGTTTTGTTTTTGTTTTAATGATTAATAAGGACATTCAGGAAGTTTCTGGAAGTGAACAATATTAAAATCATTTCCATTTTCCATTTTGTGAATTTTTTTGAAGTATGAATCTGCTCATCAATTTATTAAAGGGATCCTATCACCTTTATAAGATGGCAATCTATTTGAATCTTCTTAATCTTCTTATGCTTTATAGATTATAAACACTTACCCATGCATCATTTTATGTATCCACTCTACTGAGTACCAGTGTTCAGCCCAGTTTCTGGCATGTTTTTGGCACTAAAAATTTACTTACCTAGAGGATGGACAAAATAAAATATTGAGTTTGGTATAAGAGCAAGGAGTAAAAATGTGAGATATCTGGAAATACTCATATTTAATTTTCATTAATCGTTTTTTTCCTTGGGTTTTTAAAAAATAAAATATTATATCCTTCAGAAGGTAGAACAGAGAAAAATTAGCATGAAACTTTTGCTAGAAGCTTTTCAATTAGCATTTATTATACTAATCTACTGTATTTTAAGTGGAAAGGCTTAGACACTCAGCTTTGCACTTGGGAAAACATACAGTAATAACAGCATTTTAAGTGTCCAATCTGGTCAAATTCCATTTTTACTCTTATTGATGAATCAGCACAAAGATCATTTTATACAGCAAAGGTATTTATTAAAATTTGAACTGTTTGCACAATGGGTTTTTGCTGTTAATAGAAACCATCAGGAAGTTGGAGATGACTTTCAGAGTGATTTTTGTTGTTAGAGAACAGCGGGACAAAAAGAAACAAGTTAGAGAAAGATAATGGCTTTCTCTTACGTAAGTGAAACTCCTGTTTCTTACCCACTCATAATGGTTTTTCTTCCAAGTGGAAGAAAATCTACTGATGCAGCTCTTC
>NW_006431210.1:1976566-1986863 GCF_000325575.1 Pteropus alecto
CTTCCGACCTCTCTCTGCTTTTTGTTGTCATTGTTGTTATTCACAGTGATTTGCTTGTTTGGTAAAATTGGAAATAATTATGGGGCATGCCTAGCTCAGCTCTGCTCTTCTTTCTTAACCTGGTCATGTACTACATGGTCTGGGTGCATAAATATGTTTAATTCAGATCTCTTTGGCTGTCATGCTAAGTTATGTCTTCTAAGTGAGCTGAAATCAATAAAACACAATATTTTGGCCTCCTCTGCCACTTAATTGCTTTATACCTTAAATTGTATAAAAGCTGAGGCATTATTTATTGGGATCAAGTTGTATGATGAACAAGAAGGCTTCTCAAATCTTCTACACTGGGTTAGAAAGCTCTCCTACGTGCTTTGATAGCTTCTTGTATTTCTTTCTTTATAACTTTTAAGATACTATTGGTTTAATGTCTGTTTCTTTGTTAGAATGTGAACTCTATGGTAGTGACCAAGTCTGTCTTGTTTATCTCAGTATCACTAGGTATCTGACAAATAGTAGCACCCAATTTGTTGAACGAATGAATAAATGAATGCATGAATAAATGAATCAATGAGCTGCTGTTCAAGAAAAGATTTTCCTAATGTATGTAGTGAATGAGAAAAATGGACTATGAATTTGAAATACTCCAATCAAAAAATAAAAATAGTTGTAGATACTTGTTCTTCCAATACTTCAGTTTTGAATTAGTCTAAATAAAGCTATTAAAAATGTGTATCTTATTCAGAGAGTTGTGACTGAAGTGAGCTGGGAAATTGTGGTTAAATCTGAAAAACTTTGTGTCTTTTTATGAGGATCAGCATTTCACTGATGCCCCACCCTCATCTCAGTATATTGTCAGCTCAGCTTCCTAGACAATGTTCATTTTCATCCTCTAGAATTTTGCATTTGAAAAGAGATAAAGTCCATAATTTAGAGAGTGCTTGATGTGATCCATTGCTCATTAACAATAATATTTAAGCATATTTTAGCAATATTTTTAAGGATTAATAAGTAGATATAATTGTTCTAGGAAGATTTAGCTATTTCTGCAAGAAGGAAATTGTAGGATAGTAAAAAAAGTAGATCATTGTCATTATTATTTTAAAAAGAAAGTAATAGAATTGATTTCTGACCAGAAGACATTGGATTGAGAATCTAAACTAAAGCTTGTAGAACTGGAACCCCCGTTCTAGGTCCATTTCTATATAAAACATAAAACAAGAGCAGGAAGAAAGCCTGTCATAGTTTACAGTTAACTACCTCTCCCAGTAAATGAAAAACTATGCTGATTATTTAGGTTATCTATAATGTAATAACAAACTATTAAGGTTATGGAGGTTGAAGGGTTCAGATGGGTAGTTCTGGCTGAAGGTCCCTCATATAGTTGCAGTCAGATGGAGGCTGAGGCTGGAGTAATTTGAAGGCTCCTCATTCACATATCTGCTGGGATGGCTAGTATAGCTCAAGGTTGGTTAGTTGTGTGTATATCTCTCTCCTTGTGGACTACCCATGTGGCTGTCATGAGCTTCTTCACTGCAAGGTGGTCTCAGGGGAGCTGGACCTCTTATATGAGCCTGGTTTCTGTTGGAGGAGGTCATCTAGAGCAGGGATCCCCAATCCCTGGGCTGAGGACTGGTACTGGTCTGTGCTCTGTTAGGACATGGGCTGCATAGCAGGAGGTGAACGGTGAGTGAGCCCGCACAGTCCCATCTGTATTTGCAGCTGCTCCACAGAACTAGCATAACTGCCTCAGTTCCACTTCAGATCATCAGGCATTAGATTCTCATAGCACAGATCCCTGGTGCCAAAAAGAAACACGACCTCTGATTGACCCCAGAGCTCCATCCGGGCAATGGAGGATCTTCGCCCCTCCCCCTTCCTTATAGTGTATCCTCCGCCCCGTTCCCACAGTGAGAGCCATTTTCAAGGATGCAGCCTTGAGAGTAAGGTGGTGTTGAGCATATCTGGACTGAATACGTGACTGAACCCTGATAAGGCCTCAATATAAACTTTTAATATTCAGGAGGGCAGTGTGGAGATCTACTCATCTGGCGGGCCTCCAGAGACAAGCCTCGTATGTAAGTCCCCTTTTTCGTTAAAAGTGACACCTACGAATCTGGAGTGGTCCGTCTCTTTCTTTGGTCTACTCTTGTTTTTTGTGTTTGGGGGCAGTTTCAGAGTTCACCTAGGGAAGCTGTGGAGTTTTCTAACCTACAGCTTCTGCTGGAGAGACTGTTCCAAGAGAAAGGAGGTAGAAGCTGCCAGTCTTTTAGGGCCTGGGCTCAGACATTGGCAGAGTGTCCCTTCTGCCATGCTCTCTCTGTGAAATCTGTTGTAGAGCCCACCTGTTTTCAAAGGTGAGGGTTTGGGGAAGGCATAGGCTCCACCTCTTGATTGGAAGAATGTCAAAGAACTCATGGCTTTCCTTTACCTCCAATATATGTTAATGCCTCCTCAGCTGAAAGTTGTTCTCACTAACATCATTTGGTTGTAATAGAATAAATGGAAGGTGTTAGCATGAAATTAGTTCTTAAAAATTATGTACTCATGAAATCAAGAAATATGACATTTGAAATGCTTGCCTATTTTAAATGTATACTGTTTATTGATTCTGTATCTCATTTAAAATTATAACTTCAAAAGGTAAGAAAAAATAAAACGTAGAATAAATGAGGTCTAATTTTCTTTCTATCGGTTTAGGAAATTAATATATATCTTAAGGCCATCATGACTGGTGAAGTGATTGCATGTAATGCCTTTGAAGATTTATTTTCCCCATTTAGCTATTTATGTTATGCACAAGCAAATGATTTTGATGCCTTCATTTTTTTCCCTGTCGTCTCTAGAGGAAATAAACTTACATATACAATTCATTCCTCTTTCAATTACAGATGTTTAGACAATTAAAGAAGGGATTTGCAAAGCCCAAAGCAAAATTAAAATTGATGTTGGGGAAAAAAATGTTGAAATGAACTTGTGCTTTTTTATCCTCCCATTTAAAATCTAAGAAACCAATATTTGATTTTCTCCTATAGGCATAACCTGGATTCTGTAGCTCTGCAAAATCCCTGCTCATCTGTGTGATATGATTCATTGTCAATGCTATCGTTCCATTAAGTATATCTTATTAAAAAAATTTAATAGTAATTAATATTTGTTGAGCACAAACTATGTGCCAGGTACAATGCTAAGTGCTTATCTTGCTTTATCTCAATTAACCTTCTAATAGCTTTGAGAGATAAGGATTAGTATTATCCTCATTTTCCAGATTAAGAAATGGAGATGCTGACAGGTTATATCACTTGCCCTAGTTCTAGTAATTACTAGTTGGTGGCTTGGGAATTCATACATAAGTGTGTCTGATTCTGGAGACTCATTTCTTAAGTACCTGACCATACACTCCACATTCAGTGACCCCAAAATCAGTGGATCTCATACATTTTTGACTGTGGCTTATGTAGACTTGGGAGAAACTATAGAGATCCAATCACTAGACTCACATTTCTATTGAAAAAAGGCTTTATAATAAAAATTGGAAACAAAAATTGAAAAGTAGTGATTTACTTGTTATTACAGTAACACATTTAATTTATGAAATTCAAACCTATGCATATAATTTTTTATTATGTATTAGTACCCTATAAACTGAAATATAACAGTAATTTTACCACATTTACCCTGATGATGTGTTATTTAAATAGGCAAAAGCAAAGTTGTGGGGATTTTGTTTATATCTACTTCAGCCACAGGGCATGCTAATTCATATTTATACCTCAATGCAAAGCTCTTAAAGTGTATTTATTGGGAGATTGTGGATTGTGAGTCAAAAAATGCTGTTGCTAAATATATACTTTTTTGCAAGACATGTATGGTTAGTCAAATGAAAATAATTTAAATCACAATTATGTAGCTAAACTAACTGCAATTGATAAAAGCAAGAAGTAATTAAAAACCATGACCAAGTCAAGGCACCACATATATTTTAATAAAGAAGACTTTCTGAACATTGGAGGATTAATTAATTGTAAAAAATATTTATTGAGGGCCAGTTTTTCTAGAAAAAGGTCTTGGAATATATCTATGAGTTAAAAAAAAAATTCTTGCTTTTTTAGTGCTTGCATCCTAGAGGGAGACTCAGATAATGAAGAATAAATAAAATAAGTAAATTATATTACAAGCTAGTAGGTGACAATTCCTATGTAAGAAGAAAAATGGAGAGCCAAGTAAAGAGGATTGGGAATATTGGGTGTAGGAGATTAGTTATAATTTTTAATACAGGGAGATAAAAACAAGTCTGGTTGAGAAGGAGACATTTAAGAACAGGATTCAAACAGGGGAGTTTGCCAGTGTGGCTGGGGCGGAGTGAACAAGGGGAAGAAATGATCTCAGAAAGGTAAGGGTATTGGGAGATATTCTTCATATCTGAGTGATGGGAAGTTGTCAAAGGATTTAAGCAGAGTGATATAATATAACTCATAATTTATTAGGCTGCTATGTTGAGAATAGATAGTAGGGAGGCAAGAATGTAAGAAAGGATTCCAGTAGGAGTCTATTGCAGCAATCCTGGTAAGAGACGATGGTGGTTTACATTAGTGGACGTGTTGAGAAGTGGCCACATTGTGAATATATTTTGAAGCAGAAACTGAATGATTTCCTCATGGACTTTATATAGCACATGAAAGCAAGAAAAAAGTCAAGGGTTACACCAAAGTTTTGACCTGAACAAGAAGAGGATGAAGTTGCCATCACTTGAAAATAGAGAAGACTGTGAGAAGCAGGTTTTGATGGAAAGGTCAGAAGTCCTGTTTGGGTCATATATTATGTTTCAAGCATCTATTAAATACTTAAGTGGAGACCTTAAAGTAGGCAGTTGGTATAAGAGTTTAAAGTTCAGGAAACATGAGGCTGGGCTGATTATAAATTTGGGAGTTATTGGCATATAAATTGAGGGTATTTAAAGTTGTAAGGATGAATTGTCTAACCAAGAAAGTGTGTGTGATTATAGGTAAGAAAGAGGATGCAGGACTGTGTCCTGGTGCCATCTAGTGTTATTAGGTCTATAAAAGGAGGAGCCAGGCAAGGAAACCAAGAAGCAATGGCCTACGATATTTCTTTCAAGAAATACTGGTATTCTGGAAGCCAAGAAGAAAAAGTGTACTAAATAGGAGGGAGCTTGTGTCTAATGCTACTATAAATCGAGTACAGTGAGACTGAGAATTGATATTTAAATTTAGCAATTTAGGTAACTAAAATATTGCTTATGCAAAGTAGGAGATTTATGACATTGCATGATAGACAGCCAGCCTATTAGAAAGAATATTGAAGGAGAGTCATTAGTAAACTTCAGTAAAGTGTTGATTTTAGCTTACAAATACCAAATTTCAATGCAGCTCCATAGTTCATTTAGAGATAGGGTAGCAGAGAGTTCTAGCTCTATGCCTGGGTTCAGACTGGTTCCACTGGTTACTGACTAGGTGATCTTGGGCAATGTATTGTGCCTCTGTGTGTCTCTATTTTCCCACTTGTAAATGAGGAGAACAAAGTACCTATCCTGTAGGTTTTGTGTGAAGAATAAATGAGTTAATACATGTAAAGCATTTACTAGAGTACCTGGTACATTAATAAACAGCCCCCAATGCTAGCTATTATTATTATTAACATATTTCTAGAATATGATAAAATAATAAAATATCACCTATGAGAACCAAGAACTTGCAATTTTGACCATTTGGTGTCCTTTCTGGAGAATCCCTGTAGCTCACTGATAGCATGTAGACCACACTGTGAATTTTCCTAATTGAAGTGAATACATTTGAGTTATTGCTAGCTTTACTTTTTTTGGTGTTTGGGGCTTGAAAGGGGAAGAAAATTGCTGATATTATTGTGTTAAAATGAACCTTTTTTTCCTGTTCTCTCCTTCCACACTGGCTTCTCACTCCTATATTCTGGACTTTTGGGAGAAGAAAAAATTAGAGAAAGGTAAAAGTTAGTGAATAAGAAGTAAAAAGTAGAAAGGAAATACAGAAAGAGCATTTTGGAGACATTCACTTCTATTTATTTATGAGCAAGAAGGATAAGAAGAAATTAGATGTTTGGTTTGACTCCTTTATTGCCAAATAGTAAAAAGAAGCAGAGTGGAAGTGGTATAAATTGAAGAGAAATACTTTTTTATAAACTTATATGTAGGTATGCCGAGACATTGGAGGTCAGACAATTTGCCTTTGTCAGAGTGGAAATGACTCAAATGTGAACTTCTGTGACCTCCAACTTTTGGTAAATTTTTTTTTTTTCCATCTAGAGACAGTGTCCTTAAATAAGGGCTAAAGTCATAATCCATATAGATGCCAGTACTCACAAAATCGACCATATGTCTTTGAAGGCAAGTAATAGTGAACTATTAGCAGAAAATTCATCTTTTCCATCTTTTGTGCTCCTAACTGGCATAATGGCTTATATACTGAATAAATGTTCAATGGATGAATTAGTGTGGAAACATACACTACAGACACATTAGCCATGAGGTGATTGGGCAGCCATTCATTGATTGCCAAGATTTGATTAAGTGGAGCTAGCTTAAGATTTTTTATAGGTATAAGCTGGGTAGGGAACATCCCAGACCACAAATACAGGTGGTGTGCAGGAAATGTAGCTTTCTAAATGTTTCTATAACTCAATATACTCTCTTTTTTGAATCTCTGTTCTGTCAATGTTAGAAAAATAATAATCTTAATAAATTCTGAAAAAAACTAATGTATAAGATGCTCTTTCCCCCAGATCACATCTTTGTGTCACTTTGGATTTAAGCCTTGCCTGGGTGCACGATTTCACATGGGCTTTGACTTACTTCCAACTGTCAACCACTAGTCTGAGGTCTATGGGCTGAATCTGCCTTTTTGACCAAAGGTTCCTCCAAACTCGTACACATTGACAGGTGCTCGCTTGGCCTGTAGTGTATTGGCAGCTTGGAAGTGCAGAATAATGAACACTTCTGAGGGTGTGATGCTTAATTTTATGTATCAACTTGATTGGACCACGGGATGCCCAAAAAGCAAGCATTCTGCTGGGTGCTTCTGTGAGGGGGATATGGGAGAAATTAATATTTAAATTGTAGAGTGGGCATAGCAATTTGCTCTTCATAATGTGAGTGGGCCCCATCTAATCAGGTGAAGGCCTGAATAGAATAAAAAGGCTGACTTTCCCCCCAAATTAAAGATAATTCTTTCTGCCTGATGGCCTTTGAACTTCATACATTGTCTTTTCTTGCCTTTAGACTTGAAATGATACATTGACTCTTCTTGAGTCTCCAGTCTTACTTTCAGACAGGAAATACACCATCAGCTCTCCTGGGTCTCCAGCTTGTCAACTCATCCTGCAGATCTTGGGACTTGTCAGGCTCCATAGTCACATGAGCTAATTTCTTATAATAAATCCCTTTGCGCGCGCACACACACACACACACACACACACACACACACACACACACACATGCTTGGGTCTGTTTTTCTGGAGAACCCTGATAATACAGAGGGCATCCCTTGGCTACTGGGGAATGAGAGCCAAAGAATAAATGCCTCAGCCTCCCATCCTTCAGGTGGACAACTCTCTATGATTCTCAGGAGGTCTCATGGGAATTGAGTTCCAACTGTCCACAATGGCTCCTTCAATAACTCTCCCTTACACTGGCTTTGCTGCCTTCCCTGTTTCACTCTTCCAGTCCCTCAGTCCTGCTCTCTGGAATCACCTCCCAGATAAACACCTACACTCAAACCCTTGTTTCAGTCTCTCTCTGGGGAAAACCAAATGAAGGCACGTAGTCATTTTAGATTTAACTCAGGTCAATTTGGACATTTCCCCTCCCTGCTTCTTCCCTGAAATAGCATCTAAGATTTCAGGGAATTTACAGAGTGCCATGGCTGTAGGGGGAGGAATCTGGAACTTTTTTAGCATCTGGTATTGTGCTGACATCTGCTGCAATGGTCTTAGCTGCGTTGTTCTCAGCCATCACTATGTTCCAACTCTGACTTCTGCTGAAATGTTCTATCCCCATTGACCTGTCAGCCTGTAAACTCAACTTCTTTCTCATCATGACCCTGACCTTTCCTTATCCACTTCTTTAGCCTTCTTGCATTTTTATATGTTACCTGAAATCATCCACCCTGACATTATTTTTACTCTACTGTGTTACTGTTCCAACCTAGCAAGATGTGGGGATACGTAAGGACCTTGCTTCCTTTTCAAGAGACCTGCCAGGAACTTGAACACAGGTCCTTTCTGACCTGAGGACCCAAACTTATATGTAGGTTCAATCATTTTCCCCTACAATGGACTTGACCAGTGGAGTGCAAGGGGCAGCCCCTTTTTAAAGAGTCACACAGTGACTTATCTCATGTCCCTACTTCCTTTCTGCCTCTGTCCCTTATTGCCTTCTCATAAACCCTCACACATATTGTAGCAGGCACTGATGATGCTCTGCCCTGTATTCTCTCATTTTTGTCACCCACCTGAGCTATGGCTATAGATACTTCCCAGCACTCTGCCAGTTCCCCACCTAAAGTGCCTGTGCCTGTCTCTTTTTGTTTCTCTGCTTGAAGTTTTTTTGTTTTTTGTTTTTTGTTTTCCTGGTATCATGGGAACTTGTTCAGCTCTGCAGGTACAGCTCAGAATTACACAGTATTTTCATCTCTGTGGGCAGCTGTTCGCCAGCAGGTGATGGGATTTGGTGGATAAATGCCCCAGCCTCCTTGTCCTTAGGTGGGAAGATTTTGAAGAGGAGATTCACAATTTTTCTCTGAGGGTCCCCAATAAGCTTTAGCACCAGTTGCCCACAATGGTAAGTAACTCATTAGCGCACCATTTACTGGCTTTCCCCATTTCTCTGTCTTACTTCCCACTGTGCTTTCTGGAGTCACATCATAAATAAACTTCCAGCACCAAGTCACTGCCTCAGAGCAATAACAGTCTCTTGGATGCGTGGGAAAAATTCTCTTTGCGTATATCCTTTGAAGCTTTCCTGTGACAGAAGGACTATGGCTTTTGAACTTAAAAGCCAAGGATTTCCACTTTCTTCTATGTTCTTTCTTGGCAACTCCAATAGATCCAAATGGTCAAGGGCTAGAGGTTAAAAGGAAGTAAGGAAGAGCACAAACAAATATTCCCCTTACTTCATATATCTGTCAACTAGAACAGCCTTCCAGATAAAGAAAAACTGTTCTTGGTTAATGGTGTGCATATAGTCATCCTCCCCCGGAACTGCAACTCCTGGCATAGCATCCATACACTCTGGGGTCTTTAGCCTTTCATGCCTTGCCATGAGGAGCTTTTCTCTGGTTTTCTCTGCCCAAGAAAATAGGCCAACCATAGGTATTCTGAGGTATATGGAGACCAGCTCCTGGACAGTTGCTGCTAAATACAGATGTGAGGGCTCCAGTAGCTAATGAGCTGCTGTAGGTAGGTGCCAAATAGGCCAACATAGGTACTCTGAGGTATATGGAGACCAGCTCCTGGACAGTTGCTGCTAAATACAGATGTGAGGGCTCCAGTAGCTAATGAGCTGCTGTAGGTAGGCGCCAGATACAACCATTCAGGGAAGATTGATTTTATTGTCTGTTGGGTTTGTGGCTGAGGAACGCGCTTCATGGACCTCCTTTTGATTAAGTTAAAGAGCAACACTAGATTGTTTTTTTGCTGAATGGGTAAGTCTTTCTGATAAACAATAGACATCCTGCCAGAGGAATCGGCACTTTCTGTGAACTCTCTGCACCTTGCAGGCATTACCATGTACCAAGATCATTTGTGACTACTTGAAATAACTAGTTCAATGGGAGAAAAAATAGACTAAATTGTAATGAAAAGGAGGCAATTTAGCCTAGAGAAATAGGTCATTTCTTTAAAAAGTATCTATTTTTTCATATAGAAAATGAGTGTCAAAGTTTTTGGGGGACATTTTTGGTGGAATTATCCTCAAAGCAGCCCTGAGATAAGTATTTGAATGCACATAGTTCACTTAGGAGGCACAGGTAGGGAGGGAATGTGGGAGTAAGATGGAGAAGGGAAAGAATCCAATAAATGGTATGAAATTAAGTAGGTTATCATTGTGAGCAACTGGGACTCCATTCGACTGGGAAATTCTGGGAGACAATACAGAACATGCTTTAGAGTTATCTCCCCACCAGCCCCAAACTCAAGAGATGAGGAAGCTGGAGTATTTATTCTCCAACTCTTATCAGTCATTGACTGAGGGCTGCTTGCTGGGGAAAGAGGGGCCATTACTAGGTACCACCTAGATTCTTTTTAGGGAAAG
>NW_006431210.1:1986893-1990718 GCF_000325575.1 Pteropus alecto
GACATCTACTCAGTATCAACCCATTCAGTAATTGCCTCAGCTGCAGAAAGCTGCCTTGCCAAAGTCACATCCTGTTATGGCATCCCACATCCATCCAATAACTGATTGAAGTGAGGTAATAAAGGTCTGGCCATTTAAGTTCAACTTGAGACAACTCTATTTGGCTCCAGAGTGTCCCATAGTGTTGTCAGAGGCTGTCATGGGGCCCGCATCACAGCATGACTTCTCCCTCTGCTCACTTTATTTTTATTCCCTCTCTTCATGGGTGTCATTTCCAAGAGAATTCCTTAACATCCTACACAGGAAATTGCATCTCAGAATCTGCTTCCTGGGGAACCCAACTGGGGATGAGCATTAATTTCCTGTCTGGACTACCATTCAAGCAGAGTCCCAGGTGATTTTAGTTGGCTATCTCCTTAAGGCTATCACTCTAATTAAGCTTCTTTCATTTTCTCTGTGCCAAGATGGTGAGTGTTGAGGGCAGGGCACACAATGTATGCTAGAAGAGTGGTAGGATGATAGTTATTTCTTTGTTTCTGTTGGTCAGGGAAGGTAAGATCATATGAGAACAGTGCAAACTAAGGGGTGTAATAAATGGCTGAAGAATTAGGAAGGGGACTCGCTGGAGTGTGATTTCATGTCCAATATGTTGATGGTGGATTCAGAGCCTCAGGATATGAGTGGGAGGTCAGATGGTCTATCGGATAGATAACTGGGGATGAAGAGGGGAGGTGGAAGAAGAAATAAAGATAGTCTAGCAAGGGGAAAAGTGACAATAGAAATAGTAAACCTTCTATGTATTAGCTATTACTATTATTATTACTACTGTTATATGCCAAATGTGTGCCCCCAAAATTAATATGTTGAAGCCCTAATCCCCGGAACTGTATTTGAAGGTAGGGCCTTTAAACTGGTGATTAAGGTAAAATGAGGCTGTTTGAGTTGGTACTAATCCAATTTGACTGGTATCTTTATAAAAAAAAAAATAGGAGATTAGGGCACACAGACAGTAGGAGTGCACATGCAGAAAGGAAAGGCCACGTGAGGACACAGGGAGAAGGTGGCCCCCTGCAAGCCAAGGAGGGAGGCCTCAGAGGAAACCAAATCTGCCAACACCTTTATCATGGACTTCCAGGCTCCAGAACTATGAGAATACAAATTTCTGTTGTTTAAGCCACCTAATATGTGCTATTTTGTTATGGCAGCCCTAGCAAACTAACAACTATCCTTACAATCATTATTTCTCTCTTTCACTATTAAATCACTTAGTACACTCAGCTAATTCTGTCTTCTAAGTGTCTTGAAACCTGTCTAGTTCTTTTTCTTCTTATGGCTATCACTCTAATTTAAGCTTCTTTCATTTTTCTTTCAGCTAGATCCCCATCATAGTTGAGTTTTGTTCTGGGCTTACCCCTCCCACATCTTTCTCTACAAATCAGACAAAATGACCATCTTGATTGGTATATATTTGATTATGATAGTTCTGCTTGCTCATGAGTCTTCAGTGGCTCCCCATTGTTTCTGGAATAAGGTTTAAACTTTTCAACCTGGGTCCCGAGGCTCTGCTCAGCCTAGTCTTGTTTTGCCCTCTGCATCATTGTCCTCATCTTTAGCCACACTGTGTTGGCTTCGGTTTCATCCTTTCTCCAACTTTCATACCTTTGCACAAAATTCTTCCTTCCAAATACTTTTTGTGCCTGTTTTTCATGGTTCACATCTCTGTCCGCAGCCCACAAGGCACTGCCGACTCATCCATACCTGGAATAATCACTTTTCTTCATGCTAAATCAGTCTTTCTTTTTCTTTCTTTTCTTTTTTCTTTTCTTTTCTTTTCTTTTCTTTTCTTTTCTTTTCTTTTCTTTTCTTTTCTTTTCTTTTCTTTTCTCTTCTCTTCTCTTCTCCTCTCCTCCTTTCTTTCTTTCTTTCTTTCTTTCTTTCTTTTTCTTTCTTTCTTTCTTTCTTTCTTTCTTTCTTTCTTTCTTTTTCTTTCTTTCTTTCTTTCTTTCTATCGCTCTCTTTTTCTCTCTCTTTCATTGAGATATAATTGACATATAACATTATTGCAAAAAATTATATTGCATATAATGTATTGCAAAAAATCACTTCTTTCTTAAACATTATTTTAGTGAGATTACTCTTTTGCTCAGACAGTTGCTATGGCTCTCCACTGTTTCTCAAATCAAGTGTAGAAGTGACTGGCTTCCAGGACCTCTGTAGCCTTCTTTTGTTTTCCCTGTTCGTTTTCTAACAGGCATCACCTATAGGAGAAAAACAAGTCATTTCTACATCTGTACTTTATTTCGTTGACTCTAAGATGCTATCAATTGTAAAATAGACTGTCATTTTAATTTATTACCTTCTATGCAGCCACCTCTTTTTCAAAAAAATGATGCTGATTAACCATTGATTAACAGGGCATTCCAATTTCTGAGCTGTCAAAGTGTGAAACTATGTAAATCTTAGAATCAATGCAATATGATATAATTTAAAATTATGCTTGGCTCAAATTCCACTTACTACATGAAGCTCTTCTTGACTAATCTTGAATAAATTTCCGAAATTCCTACAGAATGTAGGAATTCTTTACCCATTTACTTATTTTGTTAGTTTTTTTCCCCTTTTCCTTCCTTCATTCCATAGGTGATGATTGAGTATGCCTGGCACTGGGCATACAATGATAAATAGCTTCTGGTTCCTTCATGGTCTTTTTGTAAGGAAGGAAAGTAATACATAACTAATTACAAACCATAGAACACTGTGAAGGAAACAGTGCTCAAGACAGATAATAAAAGGTGGTGGAGCAAAATCTATTTAGGTAGAATTTCTTTCACCTGAACCTTATCCTACTTCCACATGTCTGCCTCTTTTTCAAAACCTAGTTCAAAAGCTTCATCTTCCCCACAATACTTATTTTTTCCCACATACTCTTCTACTTTATAGCCTCAAGAAATCACTCCCTCTTCTAGAGAGCTTTGAATCTGTGCTTTTCTTTTGAGAGTGACAGCATAGCATGGTGTGGACAGCATGCCATGTCTTAGAGCCAGTCTCACTGGGTTCAAATCCCAGCATCGTTATTATTGGCTACATGACTTTTTATAAATCTGTGCCTCAGTTTCCCCGTCCCTAAAATGGAGATAATACTAATACCTATGTTGTAGCATTGCTGTGGGGATTAAATGAATTAAAACATGTAAAATATTTAGAACAATGTTGGGCACGTAGAAAGCATTGTAAGGATCATTATGTCTACCCCGATTATTCTTGTTTTTATCCATGTTTTATCTACTCCTTTAGACTCTAAGCTAGGCATGGTGAACAGCAAGGGATTTGGGGTCAGAAGAGAAGGAAATCAAATCCTGGTTGGACAACTTGTCCACATGCATGAGCTTGGATGCATCCTTTGACCTTTTTGAACCTCATTTTCTCTAGCATTTAAATAATGATAACAGTGCCTGCAGGTTCGGGCTGTTGAGAGGCATAAATAAGATAAATATGGAAAAATGTCTGCAACATAGACAGCTCTCAGTGGAGACCTCTGTCATCCTTACCTCAATTCAAGAAGGGCAGAGTCAGTCTCATTAGTGTTTGTATCCTCAAGTCACTCAATAGAAACTCACCCTCCATGATGTCAATGATATTCATTAAATGCTTAATAACAATTCATTTTATAAAAGAACGAGTGGGTGAACAAATAGCAGTGTCTGCTAGAGACTTTCTCTTGGGGATTGGTATAATTCACACTACCACTTCTGCTGCTTTATTTTCTAGGGGCAAATGAAGAAGTGTGGGGTTCTCTGGAGAATCTAGGTGGTACCTAGTAATGGC
>NW_006431210.1:1990749-1998295 GCF_000325575.1 Pteropus alecto
AGCAAGTAGCCCTCAGTCAATGACTAATAAGGGTTGGAGAATAAATACTCAACCTTCCCCTTCTGTCATCGCCTTCCAGGGACCCTAGAACAACACATCCTCCAATGTGCTGATTATGCCTCCCATACACATATTCACCAGGTCATGCCGTTATCTCTTACTTTCCTGTTCTTTAAACTAATGGGACTTCGGTTAGGAGCATGGGAAACTGGCAGTCTTTTCTTATAGAATGAAATTTGAAGTTTCCACTGGAGAATGCAACTATCAAAACCCAGCAAAATATCCTGCTCCCAACTTTGGGTTTCAAACTGGAACTTGTGCATTTGAAGGCTCTGTGAACCCCATGGAATACCATATTCCATGATTATAAGCCTTGGAAATTCTTACTCTCAATAAAGCAGATGTTTGCAGCCCTGACAATGCACAAAATTTGTATTAGCGAATGCAACATTTGATTCACAGTCCCCTTCAACTCTTTTGTGTCACTGTTGTCACGCTATTTGTGACTTCCCATTAAGCCTGGCATCTGGTGTTCTGGCTTTTATTAAGTACCAATTTATTTTGGACAATTTTCAGGGCTAATCAACAAAAGCCATACCCGTATGGCTCTGTGAAAACATTTTTCTTCTCATCCCACCCATGGTATAACGTTTAGAATAAAACGCTTCATTAAACTAGATCTCAGTGATAGACACGTGTTACAAGTTATTCCATCTTGCAACACTCCCAAGAGATCAGTGTAAAAATCAAACCGAAGTTAATATAAAAATGGGTCAGTTTGGGTAATGAGTAAAATTCAAATGTGTGTCATACTGTTCCTTATATGTTATTTTCTTCCCCTAGCCACTTTCTTTGATAACAAAAATATCTGATGATTTACAGCTCCACTGAAAAGCAGAAAGAGGAACTAGTACACCAAATATATGACTGCTCCTCACCCCCTCTCTTTGTTTTTTTTCCTCTATGATTTAATCCACCTCCAAGTCATCTTCACTATCTCCTAGATATCTGAAGCTGGTTTCTTTCTTTCTAACCTCGCAGGCTGCACTTCAGTTCAGGCTACCATATCCTCCCCTGGGTTACTGAGCTAGGAGTCTCACTAGTATTTTTGCTGTAGGCTGGCTTCTTCCCTTATCCTGCCTCCCCTGCCTGACAGTGATTTTTTTTTTTTTGTATGTTAGATTAACTGCTTTCATGGCTCCTATTCTTCTCTCCCCATAAACACATATTTACTATGTGACTGAAATTCTCCCTAAAGAGGGAAATCAATTTACTTTTCCACTTTTTAAATCTAGCCTGGCTTTATGACTTGCTTTGGACAATAGAATGTAGCAGAAGTGAAAGAATGTCACTTCCTAGCTCAGGTCTCATGAGGCCTGTGGTTTATCTTGCTCTCTTGCACCTCTGCCATCATCGTGAGAGCAAGATCAGGGTAGCATGCTACAGGAAGCGAGGCATGGAGCAGAGCTGAGTCATTATAGTCAGCCTGCTGAAACCAGCCTCGACCAACCAACGGCCAGCCCACCCCTGGGCATGAGAGCCAGCCAAGATTAGAGGAGCCACCTCGCCAACACTTAGTTGACTAAACACATGGACAATAAACATTTATTGTGTATGCTACAGGGGTTCTCGGGTTTTTGTTATGAAGCATTATTGTGGCAATAGAAAAAAAAAGATAGCCTCTCTAAAGTAGAATCTTATCATCTTGCTTAAAAAACAATGACAATGCTAACTGCCTTCCAAACAGCCATTCTGCTCTCCTGTGCCCCCCGCCCCCAACTTTCTTCTTTTTATAACAGATCTTAATTTTGTTAGGGGCAAATTTTGTTAGTGTCAAACTCCGTTATTACAAATGTTGGTTATATGACATGGTTCTAGCCTTTAACCAAGAGGCAGAAATCACTTGAGAGGAACTTCCTTCTCAAATATAAAAGATTAAACTTCACTAGGAAGATTCATGAAAGAAAAAAAGTGATAAATTTGACTTTATTGAAATTTAAAAATTTTGCATTTTAAGAGAAATCATTAAAAAACATTAAAGAACAAGCCACAGGCTGGGGGAAAATACTTTTGAATCACATATATAATAAAAGATACACATATAAAATAAATAAAGAACTTTTAAAACTTAATAATAAGACAAATAACTCAGTTTAAAAATGAGCAAAAGATTTGAATAGACTTTACACCAAAGAAGATATACAAATAGCTGATTACCATGTGAAAAGATGCTCTATATTATTAGTCATTAGGAAAATGCAAATTAAAACCAAAATGAGATAACGCGTTACACCCACTAGAATGGGTATCATAAAAAGACAGACAATAAAATATGTTGGCCAGGAAGCAGAGATATTGGAACCCTCATACATTACAGGTGGAATCTAAAAGGGGGCAGCCACTTTGGAAAAACTGGCAATTTCTTTTTATTTAAAGGTTTGTTTTTTTCTAGTTTTATTGAGATATAATCGACATATAACATTGTGTAAGTTTAAGGTGAACACGTGATGATTTGATACATGTATTTTATTGCAAAATGTTTACCAAATAAGGTTTGTATGTGGTGAGAACATTTAAGATCTACTGTCTTAACAACTTTCAAGTATATAATACTCACTAACTAGAGTCACCATGCTGTATATTGGATCCTCAGAACTTATTTATCTTATAACAGGAAGTTTGTACCTCTCAACAACATCTCCCTCTTTTCTGCACTCCCCAGCCCCTGGCAACCTCCATTCTACTCTCTGCTTCTATGAATTTGGCTTTTTTAGATTCCACATGTAAGTGAGATTATACAGTATTTATATTTCTCTATCTGACTTATTTCACTTAGCATAATGCCCTCAGGGTCCATTCATGTTGTTGCAAATGGCAGGAATTCTTCTTTCTCATGGATGAATATTATTCCATTGCATATATTATACCACATTTTCTTTGTCCATAGATGGATACTTAGGTTGTTTCTGTATGTTGGCTATTGTGAATAATGCTGCAGTGAACATCTGAGTGCAGATATCTCTTCAAGATCCTGATTTCATTTCCTTTGGTTATACACCCAGAAGTGGAATTGCGAGATCTTTTGGTAGTTCTATTTTTAATTTCTTAAAGAACCTCCATACTGTTTTCCATAGTGGCTGTACCATTTTACATTCCCACCAGTAGTAGGGTTCCCTTTTCTCAACATCCCTGCTAACACTTTTTATCTCTTGTCTTTTTGATGATAGCCATTTTATGAGATATGAGGTCATATATCAGTGTTGTTTTAATTTGCATTTCTCTGATGATCAGTGATGCTGAGCACCTTCTCTTGTGCCTATTTGCCATTTGTATGTCTTCTTTGGAAAGAAAGTCTTCTGTGAATTTTTAATCAGATTTTTTTTTTCTGTTGATTTATATGAGTTTCTTGTATTTTGGGCATTAACCCCTTATCAGATAGATTGTTTAGAAACTTTTCTCCCATTATGTAGGTTGCCTTTTCATTTTGTTGGTGATTTCTTTTGCTGTGCGGCAACTTTTTAGTTTGATGTAGTTCCACTTACTCATTTTTATTTTTGTTGCTTGCACTTTTGGTGTCATATCCAAAAAATCATGGCTAAGACCAATCTCAGTGAGCTTTTACCCTATGTTTTCTTCTAGGGGTTTTTAAGGTTTCAAGTCTTATGTTTAAGTCTTTAATCCTATATTAAATAGGAGTAGTGAGAGTGGGTATCTTTGTCTTATTTCTAATCTTCACTGAAAAGATTTTAATCTCTCACTGTTGCATATGATAACTGTGGTCTTGTCATATATGGCCTTTCTGATGTTGAGGTATATTCCTTCTGGATCCAGTTTTTGAGAGTTTTTTTTAATCATGAAGACATATTTTGTCAAATGCTTTTTATGTATCTATCGAGACGATCATATATGATCTTTATCTTTTTTGATCTTTATCTTTCATTCTATTATTGTAGTGTATCATATTTATCATTTTGTTTAAGTTGAATGTCCTTGCATTTCAAGGATAAATCCCACTTGACCATAGTATACGATCCTTTTAATATACTGCTGGTTTTTTGAGAATTTTTGCGTGTATATTCATCCAGGATATTGGCCTGTAGTTCTCTTTTCTTATAGTGTGTTTACCTGGCTCTGGTATCAGGGTAATTAATGCTGGCCTCATGAAATGAGTTTGGGAATGTTCTTTCTTCAATTTTTTTGAAGAGTTTGAAAAGGATTGGTATTAATTTTTAAAAAATGTTTGATGAAATTCATCAGTAAAGCCATCTAGTTTTAGGTATTACTTTGAGCTTTTTGATTATTAATTTGTTTGTTCGGATTCTTTATTTATTCATGGTTCAGTCTTGGTAGGCTGTTTTTTTTTTTAATGAATTTATCCATATCCTCTAGGTTATTCAATTTGTTAGTATATAATTGTTCATAGTAGTTTTTTATGATCCTTTGTATTTTCGTCAGAGAAGACACTTGTCATGATTTCAGTCTTCTTAAATTTGCTAAGACATGTTTTATAACTAACACACAGTCTGTCCTGAAGAATGATCAATGTGCACTTGAGAAGAATGTGTATTCTACTGCTTTGGATTAAATATTCTGTATATACTTGTCAGGTCCATTTGGTCTAAAATATAGTTCTATGTTTCCTTATTGATTTTCTGCTGAATGATCTATCGCATTGTTGAAAGTGGGTTAGTGTTGTCAATTTTTTGCTTCAGATCTGTTAATTATTGCTTAATATATTGGGTGCATATAAATTTGTAATTGTATCAGTTTGATGAATTGACCTCTTTATAATCATATAATTACCTTCTTTATCACTCATTACAGCTTGTGAGTTAAAGCCTATTTTGTCTGACAATAAATATAGCTACTCCTCTCTCTTTTGGTTTCTACTTGCAAGGACTGTCTTTTTCCATCAATTTACTTTGAGCCTATATGTGCCTGGAAAGTTGAAGTTTGTCTCTTGTAGGCAGGACATACTTGGGTCTTTTTTTTTTTTTTTTAAATCCAGCCATTCTTTGCCTTTTTATTGAAGAATTTAATTCATTTACATTTAGAGTAATTATTAATAGGTAAAGACTTACTAATGCCATCTAATTAATTGTTTTTGGATATTTTATAGCTCCTATGTTTCTTTCTTCCTCTCATGCTGTGTTCTTTTGAGAACTGATGATTTTCCATAATGATGTGCTTTGATTCTCTTCTCCTTACCTTCTGTGTATCTACTGTAGGTTTTGCTTTGTAGTTACCATGAGGCTTACATAAAACATATATGTATATATCTGTCTATTTTATGTTGATAAGAACTCAACTTTGATTTCATACAAAAACTATCTTTTTACTTTCCTTTTATGTTTTCAGCGTATAATTTATCTTTTTATATTGTGTATTCATTAACAAATTATTGTGGCTACAGTTTTAATACTTTTGTCATTTAATTTTATTTAGGCAATTTCTTCAGTAACATGTTGTTTAAACTCCATATATTTGTGGTTCTTCAGGCAATTTCTTTAAAAATTAATCAGTTTATAATAAATGTGTCACAATGTAGCTATTTCACGTCTAGAAATTTACTTAAAAGAACTGAAAATATGTCTATGCAAAGACTTGTACATGAATGTTCAAAGCAACATTATTAACAATATTCCAATACTGAAAAACCCAAATCTCTACCAACCAGTGAATAAATAAAATGAAAAATTTCCAAAGAATTGAATATGATTTGCCAATAAAAAAAATGGACTAGTGATATTGGTATGACATGAATAAACCTCAAAAATCCTCTGTGAACTGAAGGAAGCCAACTACGAAATACCATGTATTATATGATTTCATTTATATGAAATGTCTAGAAAAGAAAAATCTATGGAGGCAGAAAGTGGCTGCCTAGGACTGAGAGTGATTACAGATGTGCAGAAGGAATCTTTTTGGTGGGATAGAAATGTTCTAAAATTGGATGGTAGTGGTAATTGAATAATTCTGTGAATTTTCTAAAACTAATTGAATTTACACCAAAAATGTGAATTTTATGACATATACATTATAGCTCAGTAAAGCTATAAACAATAATAAAAAAAAAATAGTTCAAACAGCTCTTAAGTTTTTTATTAGAAGAATATATAGAAAATAGGTCATGGTGGTAATGACAGGATGTAAAAATAAAACAAAATATCAGGAGAAAACTCTTGTCCTCCTTCCTACCTTTTGGCCTTCTGACTCTTTCCTTTCTGGAATGCAGGCTTGGTGCCTGGAGATGTTGCAACTATTTTGCATTCATGAGAATGAAAGTCACATGCTCAAGATAGTGTAGCAGGAAGATAGAAAAAGCCTGGATACTTGATGACACCTCTGAGTTACTGCACCAGCTCAGATTTGTCTCCCTCTAAATTGGATATTGAGGATGAGAAAATTTTGTTTATGTCGATGCTGGTTAGACTTCTCTAATTTGTAGATAAGAAAAACTTATACATTCAAAAGCTTTTCAATGCTCATCGGTAAAGGTAAAATTCATTAATCAGACAATAATTATCTGGCCTTTGCCTATATCTCCATGAGGTTCAATAAAAGGCCATGGAACCATTGGTGGAAATAGGTCTCTCTCTTCCTTGGTTTCCATCTCTCTCATTCTTCTGCTGGCCTCCTGCTCCATTAAGAATTCACCTAGTCTTGTCTGTGGGCTTGACCCTCTTCCTTAAGGTATTCACCAAGAGATAAAATTCATACCTTAGAGGACTGAAGTATCTAGTCTTCCATGGCCTCTAGCCATGATATCGGCACAGGTTAACAGGCTTCCTTCTTATTCCAAATCCAAGGCTATTTCTGAGGGGGATGAGAGAGTGTCCTGCTAGACCTTGTTTAGCTCTTATTTCCTATTTTCAAAAGCATATGGAAATCCAGCTGTTCTCCTGCATAGGTACCCATGCGAAAGCCGGAGTTGTCACCTGGTACCTATCATACCACAGACACAACTCCCAGCCATCCCTCCTGTGTTGATCCCATGCCATTGTTTTATGAGAATTATCAGCAAGGCAGCCAACTTACCACATTTCAGAAAGGACATGTGAAACACAGTTCTCTTAGTCTGGTATCCTTCACACCTATCTAGAAATACCCTTTCTTCTACCACTTCTAGGACATGAGGAGAGCAGATGTGGCACAGAGATAGACCACCGCACAAACTTTCTCCTCTCTTTTTATAGTCCATAGTTTAAATAGTTGGGGACAAGGATCCTTTTTGTCTGACTACATATCTATGATATTCATTTTGGTCTTGCATTGGCTTTTAAATATTTAAAGACAAAATATTGGCATATTGGTATCTTGCCTAATATGAGAACTTTTTACTTCTGGGGGATAAGAAGGGAGTGGTAAGGTCAGTCTTAAGGGGAATAAAAAATATGAGACATATGAGTTAATTTTTCATAATATTATCCTATAACACCTGGAGTCTGGCTCACACACTTTTGCTTTTCTGTGTCCTGTTTTAATGGAGCTCTTGGAAAGACCCAACTTGGCAACTGACATTGGCAAGATCTCTACTCTGCACTCC
>NW_006431210.1:1998337-2071369 GCF_000325575.1 Pteropus alecto
GATTTTGCTATGTGTCTGTTCAAATTTAGATTTTTTTCGGATCATCTCCTTCTTGAAAGCTGCATGTTTGTTTATTCCAGAAACCCCATGAGCCCCTCAGATTATCCCTCCTCTTAGTCCCAGCATGCCATGCAGCTGGTGCAGCTGGGAAATCTATATCATCCCCCTGCTGAGGGATAATCATAGCAATTAAAGCCTAGACTAGTATTTTAAGAGAGCAGTCTATCTACATTGTTAAAACTGGTTCAATTTGACATGCCGTTTGAGTGGTAAACACTTTTTAATCTTGTGAATTTCAAAAACATTTTACTATTGGTGCTACAGAAATATGAAAAACTTATAGTTTATGATAATGCATATAGCTAAAATAGAAATAACCAGAAAGGATCTGGTTTACTGTATAAAATGTTTTGGAACAGTTCAGCTGTCTTAGGAAGGAGCTTTGGTAATTTGAACAGAGAAATAAGAAATGTTCTTCCATTAGGAGATCATGTGAAAAAAAACAAATAACCATAATGATAAAAATTGGAAAGAAAAATAGTAACATGGAAACCATAGTAATTTCTTTCAAATAACTTAAAGGCAATCAAGTTCAAATAGAAGTCTTTGCTTCCCATAAAATTCAGTCCACTAAAGGTTGAATTTTCTTAGACTACATATAAAACATTCACAGACTAAGTTTTCCTTCAACTGATCCTTTTCTCCTATTTGTGTTCACAAATTTAATGGAAAAAAAAAAAAAAACTTAGCTAACAGAATGAGAGTCACTCTACACTTTATGTTCCCTAACTAATTATGATCCCAAAGAGCTAATGAGTTCCTCAAAAGCATCAAATTTATGAACCAAGGTAATGGAAAAGGGAGAATTAAGTGTTTCTCCTATTGATTTTAAACTAACCAGATCAACAGAAACCCTAGTAAAGATAACCTTACCTAAGATAAGATTTCCTTTTAAATAGTTTCATTTATTTCTCATTTAAGGTAAGTGGAGAAACTGGAATGCACTTTCTCTTTCATAACTTGTTGAAGGTGTAAGCAAGCCACTAATAACAACGTCTAAAATTTTCAAAGTTTAGAAAAATTGGTCAAATTACTTTACATGGCCTAAATATTTAGCTATATCTTTTTTCTTTATTTGAGGTAAAGTTTAAACTCAGGATTTACTTAATCGGACCAGCTCTTCATCGGGAAGTTTCCCCATCCCCCTTTTCTGAGTACAGTGTGTATCAATCAACTACCAGCAACAATAATATAACAACAACAACAACAACAACAACAACAAAATCACAAAATCTTAGCAGCACACATAACTAAGCATTAAGCTCATTATTTGGTGGATAGTCTTGAGTCAGCCAGTTGACTCTGGGCTTGACTGTGTGGCTCAACTCGACATATCTCTCTTCTTTCTCTTGGAATAAGCAGACTAGTTTGAGTACATTCTTCCCATGGCAGTGGCAGAATTTCAAGAAAATTTGATTGAAACCATTCAAGGCCTCTTAAACTTAGGCTTGTAACTGACACCATTACTTGTGCTTTATTCTATTATCCAAAGCAAGTTATGTAGTTAAACCCACTGTCAAGAGATAGGAAAATGGCTTTTACTTTTTTTAATACGAAAAATAGCAGTCACATGTTTTCAGGGATAGAGTAAAAGGAGAAAAATTGGGGCTAACCATGTGTGAAATACATAGCTGCTATGTCATTCAAATACAAAATAGGAAGAAAGGAGAATTGCTAAATACCATAAAAAAGGAGAAATGTATATTTATTGATTTATCTATTCATTTACTATACTAGTTACCTATTGCCACATATTACCCCAAAACTTAGCAGCTGAAAAAAGCACATTTACTATTTCACAGTTTGTGTAGGTCAGGAATCACACTTGGCTGGGTCCCTGGGCTCTGAGTTTCTTACAGGGCTGCAGTCATATCAAGGCTTGACTGGGAAAAATCTACTTGCAAGCTCCCTTGCAGACTGTTGGTAGGATTTAATTTTTGTAGTCTGTTAAACTGAGGCTTCCGTTTCTCATGAGTTGTTGGCTAGAGGTCTCTCTTAGTTCTTTGCCATGTGGACCTCTTCTTAGTACATGTTACAACATGGTAGCAAGCAAGCAAGAGGGCAAGAATGAATTCCAGAAAGAGAGAAAAGTAAGATGGAAGTCATAGTCTTCTGTAACCTAATCACAGAAGTGATGTCCTATGCTGTATTCTATTTGTCAGAAGCAAGCCAGTGGGTTCAGCCCATACACAAGAGAAGAGAATTACACAAAAGGCATGAAGACCAACAGATTAAGGCTCAAGAAGCTACCTAAGACTCTCAATCACTCTTCAATTTATGGAGCCTCTTCTATGTGTAAAACCTTGGGCTGGTAATGTATGTGTACAGAGATGAAAAAACTGTAAACCCTGACTTAGAACAACAGTTTAGCAGATTCAGTGACATAATTAAAAAAAAAAACCATTCATTCAGACTCTAATAACTCCATGCCTGGATTATTATTACATAGTAGCATCTTCAAAATTTTATTCTATTTAGAATTCTTCAATATCCCTATAAGATTCAGGATAAGATTCAAATTCTTTAGATTAGGCCTTTTTAGATACGACACCTTCTCAAAAATCTAGTCCCAGATTTTCTCCACTTCTATTCCCTAGTCTATCAATTCTATGAACTCTTAATAGGATTTCATATTGAGTTTGGTAAATGCTATTCAAAAAAGGTCAAACTGCTTTGAATATCATAGAGTTTCTTAGAACTTACAGTATGCTCAAATGTGAATACAATCACCCTTATTTCCCCCATGTATTAACCGTTGAATCCTTCTGTCATGGAGCATTCCACGGGACTCATAATTCTGATGCGTACCCTTTGGGAAAGACTACTCTCAACTCAACTTTTGTGACTTTATCTCTTTTATTCTTTGACTAGCTTGTCTCTGAAATCATGCTATTCTTATATCCCAAGTGACTCACTTTCTTATTTCTCTGCCTAGAATGTACCTTTACCTTCTATCATTTGCCTTAATTTGAACTAGATCCTTAAAAACGTGGTTCAAAAATCACCTCCTCCAAAAATCTTAAAATGATTTTTCCTTCTCTGTGCTTTAACGGTAACCTCTGTACTATTCTTATTACATGATGTTATTAATTGTTTGTTTCTCACCTCTCCCCATTTCTCTGACTTATAATCTCCTTGAGGAAAAGCCTGTGTATAGCTCAAATTCATAGACATGATGCATACAGTATCAGACATATACCAGCCACTAAAGAAAATAATGCTTTTTGAATGCTAGAATGAACAAATAATACCTGGTTCTTTTTTACCTGTAGCAGACTGTTGGTGTTCCAGCCTCCCTAGAGTTAGGTTGAGGATGTGTGACTTCTTTTGGTCAAAGGGCTATGGTGGTCATAAATTGAGATTGTGGAACCATACACATGAGTACCCTGGATCTTTGTGTCACTATGTGGAGAAAAGCTGCTTTATATCAAACATTAGATGAATGCAATATAAATGAAATGAACCTTTGTTGTGCTAAGGCACTAAAATTTCAGAGTTTTGTCTTTCTGGATTAAGATATTTCACCAAGGCTAGCAGAAGTTTGATGCAGGTAGGAGTTGTAGCATAAAGACTTTTTTTTTTTTATTTTATCCACAAGACCCAGACAGGTATCAAGAGGTTGCTTTGGTGTTGCCTGAATTCTTTCTAATTTTGGTCACTAAGAAACTTCTAGATGCACATATCTTTAATATGGACTTCTGGGGAAAACTCACAGGCTAGCAATTATTTCTAGATTCTAAGAAGAGATGCCTAATTTGACTTATTTTACACAGGAAAAATGAAGTATGTGGAAAGGATGACAAAATATCCAAAGAAATATATAATGGTTTTAAGAAAAAGAAGCATTTGATAAAGTAAACGAGAGCTTTGCTGACTGCACTGGGCAAATTTAGTGGAGAACTGCCCAACTTAACTCTAGTTTTGCCTAGGCAACCTCAACTGGAATCTTTAGGAAGTTCCTTTTAGATTGATGTAACTATAGCTTGGGTACAAGGCCTATAGTTCTAAGAAGCAGGAAACTTCCTTCGATCTTCATTTAGGGAGAAGTTGGGAATTTTCCTTCCAGCTTTATTAAGATATGATTGACATATAACACTGTGTAAATTTAAGGTATGTAGTGCAATGATTTGATGTATGTATTGCAAAACGATTACTACAGTAGGTTAGTTAACACTTCATTTCACACAGTTATATATATGTATATATATTATATATAATTATGTTATATTTAATTAGTGTTATATAATTATGTAAATATAATTATTTTTTTGTGATGAGAACTTTTTGAATCTACTCTCAACACATTTCAATATACAGTACAATATTATTAACTATATTTACCATACTGTATATTACAGCCCCAAAACTTATTCATCTTAAAACTTGAAGTTTGTGTCCTTTGACTACCTTTTCCCATTTTTCCTACTCCACATCCCCCAATCCTGGAAATTGCCAATGTGTTCTCTGTTTCTATGAGTTTTTTTTTTTTTTTCAGGTTCCACATATAAGATCATACAGTATTTGTCTTTCTCTCTCTGACTTATTTCACTTAGCATAATGCCCTCAGGGCTCATCTATGTTGTTACAAATGGCAGGATTTTGAGAAGCTGGGAATTTAGGGCTTTATTTGGTAAGGAAAGTGACAGTATAAATTCCAAGAACTTTGTTTTTTAGTCTAGATTTTTAGTTGCAAGTAGCAGAAACTGACTCTGAGCTGAAAAGGAATTTATTGAAAGGAAATTGTGTGGTTCACAGAATCTGGGAAGTCTGGAGACCCAGGCTCCAAAGTGATTGGGAGACTGCAGTGATTTGTAAAGAGGCCTGTTACTGCATGCTGCTGCAAACCTGAATCCAGAAATAGCGATTACCCAGTGAGGAAAAATCAGTACTCTTACACAGATGGAAGGGGTCTAATGCAATCAGCCTGTTACATAATAGCTAGCTGGTTGCCTTGCCTTCACCCTAAGGAAATGGTTTTATGTATCAGAGCTTAAAGTCGGCTGCTGCTGCTCTCTATTGTAGCATTCATCTGTGGTAGTGACCAGTTGACTTTCATGGGGAAATTTCTCTGTTCATGTTGTCATAGCCACTTACTTTATGAGTTCACTGGCTGACTGACATCCGCTAGATGGATCAATAAGAGTTTCTTTCACAGTGAGACTCTCTGGTGAAGATTCACACAGGACGTAAGCATCACCACACCCTGGATCCACACTAAAAAGTCTATATACATACTTCCTTAAATATTTTTGTACCAGTTATTCATTCTTGATCTAGCTAAACGATCAGCTGTTCCCTACAAATGGATCCAAGAACCCAAATTAGAACCCATGCTTCCAGGAGGCCTGGCAGGGGTGCATATTTGAATGGGGAGGGCTATAGATGGCTTTATAAAGTTTGGCTTAGGAAGCTAGAAATTATTCACTTCTCTTGCTAATTAAGGCTGCTTATTTTTCACGATGGCATTACTTTTAATCACTGTCAATATTTTGCTCAGGGGTTCTTTCTTTCCTTCTCTGGATTTGATTATTGTAATTCTTCATTATGTGCACACTCTTTGGGAACAAATCACCTTAAGTAAACTCTTTAATTTGAGCCAGATGCTTTTTATTTAGAATCTGACAGATCAAACAATTTTAGTTCAATTACAGAAAAAAATAAAATATTTATTTCCCTTTTGGCTAGTTAATATTGAGTACAGAAAAGTCACTGTGATTTCAGAAAGTCATGCTGGTGGAATGATACCAATGTTGCCCACAAACATTTTGAAAAATCTCGGTACTATTAAAAATTGGGTTGGAATTTATCCTAAAGGGACGTATTGAATAATTTTTCTCTTCTTTTGCCAGTGATCACATGCAAAATCTCTGGAAAATAGCGATATTTTAACATTTCATTTATTAGTGAGGACAGGCTGGTAATTCAAATAATTTAATTTCAATAAATATTTACTAAGAATTTGCTGTGGGGCTTATGATTTAAGTAATTCCATTGAGATCTTAATAATTGACAAAATTGACTTTTGACCAAAACACAAGAAAGTTATGGTTATATAAGTAGCAAATTAAATGTATCAGGGTTTAAGCAATTGGAGTGAGGAAGTGAGAACAGAAAACTCATTTGACTTTGTCACTAGGAACATTGCTCTTTTAGTGGCACAGAGACAATTATATTGTACTCTTAGGAAAGGAAACTTTACCATAGTTTACTAACTAGCTATGCTGTGAAGAATAGAGTAATAATACTTGTTAGATGAAAGTTTTATTTATTTTAAAAGTACATTGTAAAGTGTATAAATAAATATGTATATTTTAAAGTGTTGACAGCAAGTGATATATCACCCTTGAATCTCTATTGCTATCTTTAAAGTAATTTTTTATTTTTATTTTTTAGGTTTTTTCCTTTCTACTCATCTCCTAGCCTCTTCCCCTTTGGCAACCATTAGCTTGCTCTCTGTATTTATGGGTCTATTCTGTTTTGTTTTGTTTGTTCAGTTTAAAAAAAAATTCTACATATAAGTGAAATCATATAGTATTTGTTTTTGTCTGACTTATTTCACTTAGCGTAATACCTTCTAGGTCCATTCATTGTTGTTGCAAATGGAAAGATTTCATTCTTTTTTACTGCTGGGTAACATTCCTGTGTGTATGTGTGTAAGCGTATGTGTAAATATAACATTTTTTATTCATCTATCAGTGGACATCTATGTTATTTCTATATCTTGGCTATTGTAAATTATTCTGCAATAAATGTAGGGGTCCATATATCGTTTTCAGTTATTGTTTTTTGTTTTCTTTGGATAATACCCAGAACTGGTATTACTGGTTTGTACGGAGCTCTATTTTTAATTTTTTGAAGAATCTTTATACTGTTTTCTATGGTGGCTGCACCAATTTACAATCCCATGAACTGTATAGGAGAGTTCCTTTTCTCCACATCTTTGTCAGCACTTGTTATTTGTTGATTTTTTGATGATAGCTATTCTGACAGGTATGAGGTATTATCTCATTGTGGCTTTAATTTGCATTTCCCTAATGATTAGAGATGTTTACCATATTTTCATACGCCTGCTGGACATCTGTACTTCTTCTTTGGAGAAATGTCTATTCAGATCCTCTGCCTATTTTTCACTTGGATTGTTTGTATTTTTGGTGTTAAGTTATATGAATTCCTTATATATTTTGGGTAGTTATCCCTTATTGAATATATCATTTGTAAATATCTTCTCCCATTCAGTATACTGATGGTTTTCTTCGCTGTACAGAAAATTTTCAATTTGATGTAGTTGATATTTTAATTTTTACTTTTGTCGCCCTTGCTGGATGAGACATATCTAAAAAATATTGCTAAGACAGATGGCAAAGAGTTTACTGCCTATGTTTTCTTCTAGAAGTTTTATGGTTTCAGATCTTACATTTAAATCTTTAATCCATTTTGAGTGCATTTTTGTATATTGTGTAAAAAAGTGGTTCGATTTTATTTTTTGCATATATCTCATCTTTGTCATAGATTAACTGACAACACAAGCAAGGATTTACTTCTGTGCTTTCTATTCTATTCCATTTATCTGTATATATATTTTTATGCTTGTTCTATATTGTTTTGATTATTGTGTTTTATAATATAGTTTGAAATCAGGGAACATGATACTTCCCATTTTGTTCTTTCTCAAGGTTTCTTGGCTATGCAAGGTCTTCTGTGGTTCTTTATAAATTTTAGGATTAGTTCTAGTTCTGAGAGGAAAGCCATTGATATTTTAATAAAGATTGCATTGAATCTTCTGAAATTAAAATGGTACACTAGAAAACATCTACTTAACACTAAAGGAGTCACTATTGGAGAACTAGAGGAACAAAAAAGACAAAGATATATAGAAAACAAATGTCAAAATGGCAGATACGAATTCTACCATATTAGTAAGTATGTTAAATGTAAATGGATTAAACACCCCAGTAAAAATGCAGAATTTGACAGGAAGATTTAAAAAATGATCCAACTATATTGTGTTTATGAGAGACAGACTTTGGATTTAAAGACAAAAAATAGGTTGAAAGTAAAAGGATGGATAAAGCTAAAAAATGAAGATAGTAACTGAAAGAGAGGGTGGCTATACTATTATTGGGAAAATAGACTTTAAGAAAAAATTGTTACTTGAGACAATGAAGGGTATTTCAGAAAGACAAAAAGTCCATCAACAACATATAAAAATTATCAACATTTATTCACTTAGCAAAGCCCCGAAATACATGAAGCAAAAGCTAACAGAATTGTAGGAAGAAATAGACAATTTAACAGGAGTAGTTGGAAACTTCGAAATTTTATTTTCAATAATATATGGAATAACTAGACATAAGGTCAACAAAGAAATAGAAGATTTGAACAATACAATAAAGCAATTAGTCCTAATAACACATAGAGGATAGTTCACTCAACAACAGCAATATACACATTCTTCTCAAATACACATGGAACATTCTCTAGGATAGACCATATATTGGATTATATATAATGACACAATAAATATAAAAAGATTTAAACTATATAAAGTGTGTTTTCTGACTACAATGGAATAAAATTAGATCTCAATAGCAGGAGAAAATCTGGGAAATTTGCAAATATGAGGAAGTCAAACACACACTCCTAAATAACCAATGGGTCAAAAAGAATCACAAAGGAAATTAAGAAATACTTTGAAGTGAATGAAAATGAAAATGCAATATACCAAACATTTTAGGATGAAGCTAAGCAATGGTGCTCTAGAAAGAAATTTATAGTTATAAATGCTTATATTAAAAAAAGAAGAAAGATCTCAACTCAGTAAACTAATCTTTAATCTTAAGAAACTAGAAAAAGAAAAGCAAACTAAATCTAAACATAGCAGGAGAAAAGAAATAATACAAATTAGAACAAAAATAAATTACAAGTAATAGAAAAGAATAGAGAAAATCAACAAAACCAAAAGTAGATTCTTTGAAAGCATCAACATAATTATCAAGCCTTTAGCTAGACCAATGAAGAAAGAAAAACAGGAGAGAAAGCTCAGATTAGTAAAGTCAGGAGTAAAAGAGGCAACATCACTATTGATCTTACAGAAATTAAAACAAAAACCTGTAAGTGAATAACATGAACAATTGTATGCCAACAAATTAGATAATATAGATAAAATGGATAAATTCCTAGAAAGTCAAACTTATCAAAACTGACTTTAGAAGACAGAAAATCCATATAGACCTATAACAACAAAAGACATTAAATTAGCAATCAGAAAACTTTTCACAAAGAAAAGACCTGAACTTAATAGTGAATTTCCTAGTGGATTCTACCAAATATTTAAAGAAGAATTAATACCTGTTTTTCACAAAGTCTTCTCAAAAAGCAGAAGAGGAGAAAAAACACTTCCCAGCTCATTTCTGTGAGATCAGTATAACTCATGCCAAAACAAAAGACATCACACACACACACACACACACACACACGCACACACGCACGCACGCACACACAGAGCAATGATAACAACAAAAACTACAGACCAAAATTTCTTATGAATGCAAAAATTTTCAAATAATACTAGCAAACCGAATCCAGCAAGATACAAAAAGGATCAAACACCATGACCAAGTGGATTTTTTCTAGGATGCAAGATTGTTTCAGGATATGAAAATCAATCAATGTAACACACATATTAATATAATAATCGAACTCACATGATCCTCTCAATTAATATAGAGAAAGTATGTAACAAAATCCAACACACTTTCATGATAAAAGCACTCAACCAAATAATAATAGAAGGAAATATCCTCAATCTGATAAAGGACATCACTGAAAAATTCACAGCTAATGTAGACTTAATGGTGAAATGTTGAAAGATTTTCTCTTAAGATTAGGAACAAGGCAAGAATGTCTATTCTCACCACTTATATTTATCATTGTACTAGAGGTTCCAGCCAGGGCAATTTGGGCAAGAAAAATAGATAAAAGGCATCCAGACCAGGAGGAAAAATTAAAACTGTCTTTATTCACTAATGACATAATCTTGCATGTAGAAAAGCCTTATGAATCTACACACAGAAAAACTATTGTAGCCAATAAACAATACAGCAAATTTGCAGGATATAGAATCAATATAAAACATTAATTCTATTTCTATATGATCACAATGAACAACCTAAAAAAGTAATTTTGAAAATAATTCCTTGTAAAATAGCATCAGAAAGAATAAAACACTTAAGAATAAATTTAACAAAATTAGTATAAGAATTATATATCAAAGATGGCAAAATATTTTTTAAAGAAATTTAAAAAGGCAAATCAATAGAAATACACCCTGTTTTCATGGGTTGGAAACAATATTATTAAGGTAGAAATACTCCCTAAAGTTATCTCTGAATTCAATACCTTTCAAACTCCAGCTACCTTTTTCTTTTTTTCCCCAGAAATTGGCAAGATGGCCTTAAAATTCATATGGATATGCATGGGATTGAGAATGGACAAAACGATCTTGAAAATTAAAAAATTGGAGGACTCGTACTTCCCACTTTCAGAACTTATTACAAAGCTACCATATAAAGACTGAGTACTATTGGCATAAACTCATCACTCCAATAGAATTAAGAGCCCGTAAATAAATATTTACATTTATGGTTAATTGACTTTTGGTATTGGTGCCAAGACAATTCAATGTGGGGCGCGAAAAGTCTTCTCAATAAATGGTACAGTGACAACTGAATATCCATGTAAAATAATATAGTTGGATGCTTATCTAACACTATAAATAAAAATTAGCTCAAAATGGATCAAAGCCCTAAATATAAAAGGGAAAACTATAAAAATTGTGGAAGAAAACATAGGCATAAATGTTTACCTCCTAGGATTAGGCAATGGTTTCTTAGTTATGACCAAAAACACATGCAACTAAAGAAAAAATATGTAAAACTGACTTTATAATTAAAACCTTTTGTACTTTAAAGGACACAAACAAGAAAATGAAAAGATAACCCACAGAATGGGAGAAAATACCTGTAAATGATAAAACTTTAAGGGACTAGCATTCAGAATGTATAAAGAACTCTTACCGTTCAACAATAGAGAGATAAAAAATCTGGTTAAAATTTGAGCAAAAGATTTAAATAGACATTTATCTAAAAAGATAGACAAGTGGCCAATAAGCACACGAAGAGGTGCTCAACATCATTTATCATTAGAGAAATACAAACAAAAACCAAAATGAGATGCTGCTTCACATTCGCTAGGCTGGCTATACGAAAAAAAGAATGGACAATAGCAAATGTTGGCAAAGGTGTGAAGCCACCATATGGGCCAGAGGTAGTTGAGTGATTGGAATTTCTATTTTTTCCTGTTCGTGGCATTGTAAGGTGACCAGTTTTGGGGGGAATACTAAGATGATTCAAGATGTTGATGCAGGCTCCAAGAAGGGAATCTATATTTCCTGATAATAAGGCCAGTGAGGGTTTGACTGATTATTTGAAGAAACAAAGGCTATTGTCCAAATTGTACTTCAGGTTGGTGAATCAGGACAAAATGATTGCAAGGAGGAGAGTTGGAAGATTGAGAGATGGTGGTGGAATATTAGTAAATCCTCTGCTCAAAAAACTTCGGCCTATTAAACAATACACAATATAGTAGTAAATGGCACAATACCATGATTTTCATGTAATTCAATTTTCTTGTCAGTATGTTTTATTCAAACCAGTTAAGGTGGTGATATGGGATTTTGATACAGAATTTGGTGAAAGAGTCATTTCTGGTCTAACTCCCATTTCTGGCTGTCATTCTGTTATCTGACTGTTCCCTTTATTTCTCAAGTCGTCAGAGACCCAGATAAACCATTTGACTGCAAGTGCGGCATGCCTAGAAACCACTTTGGCTAAGGCGTAGTGAATCAGGTGGCATTAATATTTTGGGATAGTATGCTTTTCCTTTTCTTCATATGTCCTTCCTTTTGAGAAACTGAAAACATTTTAAAATCAGAAGACTATCCCACAACCAGCAGCCTTAGTCTCTTTCCTCTTCTGGCTGACAAACACTGAAGCTCCTGGGACACTTGCTTTTGTGGTGCCAATTGCAATTACAACAATCTCATCGACTGCAGAAGGAAAAGCTTGACTTTGAGCAAAGACCTCTGATTGTGTGGGGGAAAACAATGCTGCAATTTTATCTTTTTAAAAGCCAGTGATAAGGTTTTTTGTTCTTTTATTGTTTCTAGAGGTTATCTGGGAAGGGAATTTATGGCAAATGCTACCCTGGGATTATAGGACATTTTAAGGACATAGTGATTTCATATAGGCCTGTAAGGGAGAGGTTTTCTCACAAATCTTTTCAAGTCTCCTAACTATTTTTAAAGTCCATTTTTGGTACTGACATACTCTGGCTTTTTTCCATCTCTAGAATAGTATCAGAAGGAATAAGGATCTATGGCAAAGTTTTCACATAATTAAACATTGGGGGAGCTTGAAACAGATTGATTAAAGTGTATTGATGAGCATGCTTACTTTTCTAACCATTATTCAACAGAGTTTAATATCCATATCCTTTACAAAAACACTGTGTTGTGTGTTTTCCTTTGTGGAAAGCCACAGTTGCTGAATTCTTCGAGGTCTTGTAATATAGCAGGAAACTTTGCAGGGACATGCCCTGTATTAGGATGAATGCCCCAAGCCTATCAGGAACTATGTTAGCTTAAAATAGCTCTACCTAAGGGCCGTACAGATAATAAACATAAAAAGGACAAACATCCTGGGGGGACTGCAGTGCTCAACTCAAAGGAATAGTAAGGGCTATTTTGCCTTTCTTCCATTATCCTGTCAATCTTCATAACTGTATTTATTTTTAGAATCTCATTCCGTAAATTGATACCTTGCTGCAGCCTTTATCCCCCTTCATGTCATTTGTTAAAAAGTCAAGTGGTAGGTTTTTGTGCAAAGGAGTAGCCAGTTTGTTTATTATGGATTTTTTTGTAGTTTGTCCTTCAGATGACCAGAAATCAATCATTTACACTGGCAAATCTGGCTTCATAACATATACCTTTAAGCTGAGGCATCTCTCAAGTGTTCCTCAGCTTTATTGATTAGGATGCTTATGTATGTAGCTGTCAGATATCAACTGGAATCTTCCTTCGCCTTCAGATCTTGGAAAGATTCATTCAATCCTTAAATATCCTAGCCTGTGATAGTTTACAGGATACCTGCTAGAGGGTATCTAGCTCCACAGAAATCTTGGCTCCGAAAGTCACTGACCCTCTCTTTATGGACCAGTGTGTGGTTCTACAAGTGTCCTCTCTGATCTCTATCACATGAACACAGACTGGAATCTCTGCTCTTCCTTTCGTCTTCACAAAAGCTTCTTTCTACAGGGCAATTTCTGTGCCCAGTAGACTTAAGTGAAGGGCTTTGGAATTGAGGTTTATCTTTCAGCAACACAGCTTCAAACTGAGCAAACATATATATGTATATACATGAGCATTTCACATGCACTCGCCCCACCCTCCCCCTCCTCCTCCTTTCCCTTCTTTCCCTTCTTTTTGTCCCATCCATGCTGGAGTAAAACCAGTTTCTTCTCATCTACTACTCAGTAGTTCAGCCATCCTGTAGTTTGTAAACATTCATGCCTTTAGGTTCCACTGACTTCTTCAAGTGGCAGATTGCAAATAAAGACATTTTCCTCCTTAAAAGAAGTTCTTGCATCCACTCCGAAGATAATACATTATTTTCCACTTCTGTTTTCCAGATATTACCCAAACAACCAGGTTTTCTTAGGGTTTGTTATGAAGATGAAACAGACTGAGCAGTGATTGTGTAACTTTGAACAGAATCCCATGGGGACTTTGCCAAACATGCAGAAGCCCAAGCTTTGGTGTAACCATGTAAACCAATATCATTTCTCAATATGATACACAGTGTAATTTTATTTAAGGTCAAGTGCCAATGAACCCATTTTGATGCCCTCCTGGTTACTTTTGTTTCTTCCCTCAAGTGGGAAATTATCTGAAAACAAACCTTTTGGTTGGTCAATTCATTGAATATTTTTTCGTGTGAAACATACTCTGTCTAAAAATTAACCTCACATAGGGATTTACATTTTAAGTCTTTTAACTCAATATATTAAAATCCCACTTTTTATATATTGTATAGGGATTTTTAGATATTCGAAAAGAGATGGAGAAACTGAAATTAATATATGAATTGACAGTTTAAAATCATATCAGACCTACTCTCTTGGCCTTGAAGATAAATATATATATGTATATACATGTATATGTTTTATATTTTTCCGGAAAGGCGGATGTGCTTGCAACGGCCTGCCTTCCCTAAAGACCTGAGGGCAACACAGCCTTTTTTCCTAAAAATCCACCATATATATATGCATATATATATATATATATATATGTATATATATATATAGGCATGTATATATGTACCTGTGTGTGTGTGTGTGTGTGTGTGTGTGTGTATATATGTGTATATATGTATATATATACACACACACACACACACACACATACTTGGATGCTTTTTTATTAGGTACTTGGAGAAAGATATCTACTGAGACCATACCAGTTCTGTAAACTAACTCTGGGAAGTCCCCAGAGCTTTATCCCAGAAAATTTAAAGGAGGAACTGGGAACTGGTGTTCACTGGTAACCAGGTTCTTGGTTTTTTCAAGACCCAGAGCTCATCTTGCTTTAGGACAGGTCTAGCTGTGTCTACAGCCTGAAGACCTTCTTCAAACTCTGCCCATTCTTAATTTGTTCTAAGATTCTCAAATTGTAGACTGTTATAGTTATCGACCATAAATTAATACCATGATGTTTTATATGGCAACCCACCCAGATCCCCCTATACTCTAGAATATATTTGGTACCTGTAATGAAAAGTTTATAAAAGGGAACACTGCATGGTGTTGATGTAAGACTTTTTTTTGGCCAATGATCCTATGAAATAAACCATATATTTGTTGATTATTTTGCAGGGACTGTGCTAAATATTTTATTTTTTAGAGCAGTTTTATATTCACAGCAGAATTGAGCAAAAAATTCAAAGAGTTTCCATATATCCCATGTCTTACACAGGATATAGCTTCACTGACCATCAATATCTGGCACTAGATGTTGATGGCATCAACAAATGTTAGAATTGATGAAATAACGTTGGCACATCATTATCACTCAAAGTCCATAATTTATATTGGAGTGTACTTTTAGTGTACATTTTATGGGTTTTGACAAATGTATCATGACATGTATCCATCAATATAGTATCATAAAGAGTAGCTTCATTGTTCTAAAAATCCCCTGTGCTCTACTATTCATCCTGCCCTCCTCCCAAGCCCTACAACTGCTGATTTTTTTCAGTCTCTATAGTTTTACCTTTTCCAGAATGTTATATAGTTGGAATCATACAGTATGTAGCCTTTACACATTACCTATTTCACTTCATAATAGACATATAAAGTTCCTCCACATCTTTTTGTATTTGATAACTCATTTCTGTTTTAGTGCTGAATAATGTTTCATTGTATAGATATGCCACTGTTTATTTATCTATTCACCCACTTGATGAGTTGAAATTCACTTACCGATGGACATCTTGGTTGCTTCCAAGTTTTGGCAATTATGAGTAAGCTGCTATGAATGTCTGTGTATAGGTTTTTGTATGAGCAAAAGTTTTTAATTTCTTTAAGCACATATCAAAGAGTTTGATCATTATTGTCTTTTGTGTCCATCTAAGAAAACTTAATCTGCCCCTAGGCAAATGTTTTCCCATACCACCTAGAATTTTTATAGTTTAACTTTTACATTTAGACTTATGAGCTATTTTGAGTTAATTTTGAGTATAATGTAAGGTAGGGGTTAAGTTTCATTTTTTTCCACATGGATGTCCAGTTGTTCAACATCACTTGTTGAAAGATTTTTCATCTTTATTAGATTGATTAGGTGTCTATCAAATATCAAATGACTATAACCTTATGGCTTTGTCTGGGCTTTAAGTTCTGTTCTATTGTTCTAGTTGTCTATCCTTATGCCAGTTCCATACAGTTTAATTACTGCAGTATTATAATAAATGTAGAAGTTAGGTAGTGTAAATGGTTTTCCTTTTCAAATTGTTTTAGATATATTCTAGGTCATTTTCAATTTCATATAAATTTTAGAGTCAGCTTGTCCATTTCTAGAAAAATTTTGCTTCCATTGTGATTTAGATTGTATTAAATGCATAAATTTATTGGTGGTGGAGGCACTATCTTAATAATATTGACTTCTATTCCATCAACATGTTATGTGGTTCACTGTATTTAGACTTTCTTTAATTTTTCTTAGCAATGTTTTGTAGTTTCAGTGTAGAGGTCTTACATGTCTTTTGCTAAATTTATTTCTAAGTATGTTACGTCTTTTAATGCATTATATAAAGAATCCTAAAACAATTTACTTTCCAATTTGTGATGCTAGCATGTATATTTTGAATATTAACTTCGTATGCTGTGGCAATGATCAATTTATGTATTAGTTTTATTAGTTATTGTATATATTCTTTAGGAATTACTACATAGAAATTTATGTCTTCTGAAAATAGAGAGAGTTTTACCTCTCCCTTTCTGATCTTTATACTTTTTATTTATTTTTCTTGACTTTTGCACTGCAGACCTCATCTTAAGATACAGATCTGATAGCATCACTTCTTTTTCAGAAACTTTAATACTCCACCATTGTCCCCAATTTATAAATGCTTGCTCCCTGTTGTATCTCTTGCTTTCACTTTTCCTGTACAATATGCTTCCTATGTCATATTTGGTGTTCCTTGATCCCATGATACACTTTGTATTTTTACTTTTTTGACTCGAAGTGAGATGCATCTCAACATTAATCTATATATTTAATGTGTTTCTTCCATCTCCTATTATGTCAATAGTAGGTCTAATGTTAAAGACTAGAAGAAAGATAATAGCCTTCCTGGTGTATGGCAAGTACATTCACATACCTCTGAGGCTTTGCTTAAACCATTTCATCAGCCTGGAATGTCTCATTAATGTCTATGCCCGTTAAAACTCTGCTCATTCTTCGAAGACCAGTTTAAGTGCCACACTTTTTTCTGAAGCTACTGTTTATTTTGTTAGGTGGGACTTAATCTCCCATTCTCCTTTATTTTCATAATCAATTTTTTTATGTTATTGCAATATTAATCAATCTTGCTTTACAAATATTGTGTTACATGTCTTATTCATCTCTGTATCCTTCCTGGTACCTGGCACAGGACATATAGATGGTAGGTGATTGTTTCCTAAATACCCCTGTCAACAATTTTCTTACTACAGGGTCTGATGGGTAAATAGTCTCACTGTTAATGAATTGGGTGTGTGAGGCCCTTTAATCAAATGATAATTTGGATTACTAATTATCTCTAGGCCCAGAGGATCCAACTGACTGTGAGAGGAACTTGGGAATCATCCTTAACTTCTCCTTTTCCCTCAACCCCTTATCCAATCAGTCTTTAGTTCTAATTTCTGATTATCTTTCCAATCTATGCATTTCCCTCCATTTTGCAGTTCCTTTTTCAGGCCACCCTGAACATAATATCACCTTAGATTAGTCTGCTTCCAGGCTAGTATTTCATCACTTCCCTTTTTTCCATGTTTCCAGGTAGATATTTATATAACCCAAATCTGGTCATATCGCTCTCAAACTTAAAGCTGTTTATTTAGTGTTCCTGAAGCCCAAGGGTCATTTTGACAAATGCTTTTCAGCTGTGGAGATTCCATAAAAGACCCACTATTTCCAGATTTCTTGCTTCATTTTGGGGACAGGGTGGAGTGTTTTTTCTTTGTTTTGGTGACAGAGAGATTGAGCGATGGAGATAAAGAGCTAAATGAAGAAAGACAAGGGGGAAAGGGAGAGAGGGAGAAGGAGACTGTCACTAATGTTGTTTGTGTCTGCTCTGCAGAATCTAGTTTTTGGCAAGACAATTAGCATGCAGATCAGCTGCACAGGTTTTGCATGCATTAGCGATTGAACATCAGCTTTCCAAGCCTTTCTCTGCTTCTTCACAAATTCACACACCTTCTGGCTGCTCGGGACACAGCCCCGGTTCGGAATCCATTAACTGGAGATTCAGTCCATGAATAAAAATGATTGTGCATGCTTATGATTAATGAGAAAGCTATTTCAAAATTACAAGATGCCATACTGGCTAACTAATATTGTTTTTTATCATTATTATACTGAGAAATCGTTTCATCGCACCAGAAACAATTGTTCAGATTGGCTTTCTTGGATAGAAATTACACTGTGTATTATTTTAAAAAGCAAGCATTTTCTGATGTCTTTGATTCATGAAAATAATCATAATTATAGTCAACTGTGCATACTTATGGTAAGTACCTCATTATGAAGTAGACATGATTACTATCTCCATTTTGTAGATGAGAAAACTGAGTTCAGTGATTAGATCATGAATAGGTAGTAAATGAGAGAGCTTAGATTAAAATAGTTAATCTTATACTAGAGCCCACGCTTAAACTCTTACTCTATACTGTGTTAGGAGAGGAGACTACTTGTTAACATAGCTTTTTGTTATTATAGTGAAGAACATCCCTGGTAAACTGTATGCTAAAAGCTTCCAGTGGGAAAGATGGGTTGACTGATGCTATGCTGTACAGAGTTGCAAAAAACGAACCAGAAAGACGATATAACTGATCCTCACCCACATCTAGGATGAAATCTTTAGCTAATATTATGATCAAGGAAGTTTAGTGAAATCTAGTTGAATCTGGAATTTTCCAAGGGTCTAATTTAAGGGAGGGAGAATGGGAGCATGGTCGTGGGTAATTAGATTACCAGCAAACAAAGGTTTTCCAACTTGAGGCCAGAGCAAAAGGAAGGGTACCAGCAGCAGCATCTGAGAAGAACTTGACATTGGCAGGTAGCATGGTGGTTCAGGATGCTGGGTTTGGGAGATACACAGAACAGAAACTGAAGACTTAAGTACTGCCTCCATCATTTATGTTGCGAAGTTGAATAAGTTCCTTAACTACTTCAAACTGTAGTTTCCTCATCTGTAAAAAGAGGTTAAATCTCCCTACCTGAAAAGGTTATCGAGTGAGTTAAGTGAGATGAAGTTTATAAAGTACCCAGCACTGCCTAAAGCGAGAAATAGACACTTTTAAAGTAGATGTGCCTTTTAACAACAATGAAGACAATGATGATGACAATGATATAAAATACTGGGTCACTAGTTGATGTTTGGGTTTCAAGCCTAGATCTCAATTCCAAAGGAAAAGCAGTGTAGGTACTGTGAATAAGAGGTATGGTAAAAGGCCAAATCGGCAAACCTGTCACACCTAGAGGGCATGGGTTTGGGAGGCTGCATCCTGAACTCCCTTTGGCACCCTAGTGCCTCATTCTTCATCGTCATCATGCTCATCATGAGAGAAGGCACTGAGGAAATATTGCCGATGGTATTGACAAGCACTGGTTTGTTCTTGGGCTGGATTACGTTTTCAACTCAGCATATTCACCACTTCTTTTTTATAACTGAGGTCTGTGGTTCCCAGCATCCCTCTTCCTGTATAGTTCTGGGTTAGAGTTTATCACCAGGAGGAACTTGAAGAGATTTGGAAAGCAAAAGTAAAGAAGCCATTGTTCCTAGGAGATATTGACTGTCACACATGCAGGCTTTGCAGACTTTTTCACCAGCTCACTCTCTGAGGTTATGCAGCCAGGTGTAGTGGTTCCTGGGCATGTCCAGGTGCTCTGCTGTCTCCACTCACTCTTGTGCTTCAAGCTGAAGTCTACAGTGGCCGTTTCCTTAATCTTCTGGCTATAACCTTTGGATCTTCCAGCTCCTTCCACTTTCTTGTAAGCCTTGATTCCTATATCACACCTTCTGTTATCATAATATTGCAGTAGCTCTATTTTGCTGATCTAACGCAAAATGATATTGCATATTACTCATTTACTGCCCACCATGGTGGTGCTTGTTTATCTAGAAGAGGGGCTGGGAACTTCTTAAAAGAAGATGGTAAATATTTCAGCCTTTGTAGGCCATTGGTCTCTGTTGAAGCATTTGACTCTACCGTTACAGCATAGAAACAGCCATTGACAATTCATAATGAATGAGTGTGGCTATGGTCCATAAAACTTTATTTATGGGCACTGAAATTTGAATTTCATATAATTTTACGTGTCATGAAAGACTATTCTTTCTTTTAATCTACCGCTTAAAATATAAAATCCATTCTTAGCTCATGAGCTGTACAAAAACAAATGGTGAACTGGTTTGGGGTGCAGTTTGCCAATTCCTGATGTAGAGGAGAGCTGATGGAATCAGCCAGATCTGTACATAAACCTTTGTTTGCCATTTAGTATGTGACATTGCAAAATATATTCATCTCTCTGAGCCTCAATTCTAATATGGGGACATTTACATTCACATTATAGAGTAGGTTGTTGTGAAGACCAAATAAGATAGCACGTAAAATCTTTAGTTGGCTGCTGGGCACATAGTTCATGCTTACCATTAGTCACCATTACTGTGATTCGTGGAGCTGCTATTTGGTACTTGCAGTTCACTCATGCAGTTAAAAGGGAACTGAGGGGTGTTTGCAGCTGTTGAGATTGGTGCTGACATTTCCAAAGGAAAGGTAAAATGTTGTCTAGAAAAACGAACAATGAGAGAATTTCTAAATTATCCACCATACTTGAATTAAATATTAGGATATTGATACAGAGTGCCGGTCAGTAATTCAGTCATCAGTCACACTGTCACTAGTGATTCTTTCTGATGTAGCAGTGGAGATTGAAAGGATAGAAGAAGCAGGAAAATGGAGAACTTTACTTGATTATATGATTGTATTTAAGTGGTGGAATTATGTGCGATATTTAATTTATTGGTTGTATTATTTCTCTTCCAATAAAAGGTTCAAATTATGATGTGAGAGAGTATTTAAAAAAGGAAATATTTTCATAACAGATTGAGTAAACACCATGTTATAAAATATATAGCTCATTTTAAAAAAGTATAAAAACATTCTAAAATGTTTAAAGTATTTTGGCTGTTACCTTATCTTTCAGTTTTCATCTCAAATGTCACCTCTCATAGGAGGATTTTCTTGATACAAAATAGCCACCATCTCCATTCCTCAATTACCGTGTCTCATTCTTCTATTTTTAATTCATAGCACTTATTACTTCCTGACACAATTTATTTGTTTTCCTGCTTATTGTCCATCTTTCTTCCACTAGAACGTGAGTTTCCTGACGGGCACCCTCTCTGTCTCCTTGTGACTCACAGTGGCATTCTTTTGAGTGACAGCCTTCCCCTTCCTTTACTGGACAAAGAAGAAAGTAAAGCATCAGTGTTTTAGAAGGTCAGACTGTTCTTGCAGCTGCTGCTAGGCCAGCAGTCTTCTTGGTGACAGGTTGTATTCTTTTTTTTTTTTTTTTCTTTTAAGGAGGAGGAAACATCTGGAAAATTGTCCTGGCTGCAGAAAATAAAAAATCACTTACACTTGAGGCAGATGGTACCATTAAGTAAAAACATCTGGAGCTAAAAATCCAGCTGACAACAGGGGTAATTGTCAAAATATTTAGAGACTACCCAAGTTGTTCATTTCATAGTATATCTTCATGCCTGCTGAATTTATGATTTGGTCAGCAGATAGTGATTTATTTTCCCCTATGTGCATATAAAGGCCACAGACTCCTTTCATCCACCAAAAATGAGAATTGGCCTCAATGCTAAGCCTTGTCTGTAGGTCCAAAACAGGAGTGTTTGCCTAAAAAGTCTTTTTAAGATTACCACACATCAGAAAGGAAAATGCTTTTAAGATATTAGATTTTGGTGAATATCTTTAGCAATAGACTTGCTGGAAGCCCTAATCTGCTTTCCTTCCAAAGGGATATATCTTATTATCATTAAAATTATCTTGAAAGGTCCTGTTAATATCCTGGAAATGAGGCAGAATGGTGAGAAACATAAAACATTTCACCTTAGAAGACTTTGCCTTGCTGACTAATACATTTGGAAAGCTGTCTCCAAAATAAGCTCATAATACATAATCTCATAGGTATTAGATGTGTCCTAGTTGGTTTTCAATAGAAGATGCACCGTTTATTATATTTTGGCCTTCATACATTCCTGGGCCGTTGACTTTTCTGTGATGTCTATAAGCTGATTAACATTTTTGCTCAGATAGAATGGTCCTACATTTTATCTGCTGTTTCTTCCAAATAATAATAATCTTCTGAAATCTCAAAGCTATTCTTCTCCCTTGACAGAGCTGGTCTTATATGAAGAATAAAGTATTTGGAAAGTTGATCTTTTAAAGTTGACTGACGAGAACCAGTTTAGACCATTTTTTACTCTATGACCAGTTTAAAGGAGGTAATAAGGAAACTGGCCAATATCTGGACATGTGAGAAAAAAGAAGATGAAAACTTTACCATTTATGGATGTGGAGTCCCGATTTCCCTTCTCTGTGTGGTGTGAGAACTCGTTGCTGAATAACTTATATAAATAACTACTTATACAACAATCAGACATTGGGGAAACCCTTGGACAATGGTAGAGACAATTAGAAAACTGACCAAAAAAACTCCTCAGCCCAGAAGTTTTGGGAACCCCTAGGAAAACTACTTCTGCTCATGATGGGAAGTTAAAAGTGGTGAGAATCAGCAAATTAGACAAATGATAGAACTCACACCTCAATAAATCTAAATTATAGAACAATAAAGAAGAAATTCCAAAGGGGAAAAAAAAGAAAATTTGTGAAAGAACAAATAGAAAATGTTAGAAATGAAAAATATACACTTCGAAATAACTTCCATGGATAGTTTACTTAGAAAACTGTATAGAGCTGAAAATGAAATTAGAAGATATATCTTGGAAATCACTCAGAAGGTAGCATAGGGAGAAAAGGAATGGAAAATATGAAGAAGCTTTGAGATATTGAGGATAACATGAGACCCTCCAGTATGAAAATTACACAAGAACAGAATAGAAAGAATGTTAGGGAAGCAATATTTAAGGTCAAATAGTAGAGAACTTCTCAGAATTGAGAAAAAAATTCAATTAGTCTTGCTATCAGAGTAGCATAATAATTCTAGAATAGAAAAACCAAAGAATTTCACGCCCAGGTATATCTTAATAAAAATGTAAAACTTCAAAGACAGAAAGAACTTTAAAAACTGTCACAAAGACAGATCACCTATGAAATCTCAATAATCAGACTGAAAACAGACTACTAATCATCAAAAGTGTATTCCATAGACCATAAAATAACTTCTGCATTATAAATAATGTGTGTCTAGAACTCTATACCAAGCTTTACCATCATTCCACAATGAGGTTAAAATGACATTTTCAAACTATAAAGATTGACAAGATTACCACTGATAGATAATTCCTAAATCAAAACACGATTAAACAAAATTATAGAAAACTATTAATTCATGTATTTTACTAAGAAGGAAATTAATCCAGAGAGAAGGTGTATGATGAAATAAGCAAAGATGAATAAAATATTGGTAAATATGTTGGTAATAATAAATATTAACTATAAAAATAATAACCTTAATTAAAAATCAAGGGAGACTCAAACTCCTAGTCAACAATGTGGATGGTGGGGGTAGGAAATCAGTTATGGCTTTCTAACTTTCTTGTTTTGTTTGGGAAGAGAATGAAAATATTAATTTAAACTTATGTAGATCCAACTGTGAAAAGGCATTTTAAAGTTAATTGGGAAATTTGAATGTAAGCTGGAATCAGATAGAGCCAGGCATTAGTGTTAATTTTATTAGAAGTGTGAATATAGTGGTAGATATATAAGACAATATTTGTATTTTTGGTAATGCCTTGAAAGTAAGAAAGGGTAAAATGATATGAGGTATAGGATTGTTATAAAATACTTTAGCAAAAATGAAAAAGGAATAGATGAAGCAAGTATAGGCAAAATCTTTCTAATCGTTGAATTTGGAGGGTAAGCATCATGGGATTAAGTATCTCAGGCTCTGTACTTTTGTGTATGTATGGACAATTTTAAATACTTAAATATTTAAAATAACATTTTTATTCAGAAAGTTTCAAAATAAAAGGATGGAAAATTATATACTAGACTAATACTAATTAAAAATCCCATTTTATAGTTTTTATTTCATATAAAATAAAATTTGACACAAAAATGCTAATATCGATAGAGCTATAAACTAATGACAACAAATAATTGGCTGAAGAAGTTGTAACCATCATGAATTTATATGCACTCAGCAACATAAGCTTCAATATATAAAGCAATGATTGACTGAATTACAAGGAGAAATTAAAAAATATTATTATCCAGAGGAAGGTTGTAACACAACCATTTCTAAAACTTACAAGCATGGAGGCAAACAATTATGATGAATATTTGATTTCAGTAACAAATTTAACAAACTACTAATAGAGATATATGATTTCTATCCCAACATATATACGCTTTTTAAACACATAGGGTACATTCATAAAAATTGGCTACAAAGGAAGTCTTGATGACACTCTAAGAATCTGTGTTATATATACAATGTTCTCTGAACACAAAGTAATAAGATTAGAAATAAATAATAAACAATTAAAATCCATGGTTGTGAGCACTAAACTGCGCTTGTAAATAATCCTGTATTTAAAAAATTACAGTGGAAAATTAGAAATATTTAGAATAAACTAAAAAGAATTGCATTTTAAAACTTGTAGGATGTAGCTAAAGAAATGATTGAGATAATTAACAAAACTCAAAACAGAACATTTGGAATATTTAGGCAATTAACAAAGCATAAGTAAAGAACTTTAGAAATAAAAAGGAGCATAGCTACTAAGTATTTACATAAAAAACAATGTGCAAGTTAATCATATAGTGCCAAAATTTCTGATAATTTTGAGGCAATAGATAAATTTTTAGAAAAACAGGTTGCCATGTTTGATTCAAAGGGAAATAAAGCCAGATCAATCAAATAACCATTAGACTGAACTAAAGTCTAAATTATCTCCTTCTTCTACCTTTGTCTGAAGTACCAACCACAGAGGGTTTTATTTTGTTAAACTTTCAAGAATAATCCTCTTTTAATATCAATTGTTCTTGAGGGAAAATGTTCAAACTAATTTAAAGCTTCTATAAACCTGTTAACAAAATTGAACAAGCTGTGTACAAAAAAATAAAAACTGGTTTACTCAGTGATGAAAAAATTCTAAAAGAAGATATCAATAAATCAAATCTAGCAGTATTCAAGACATATCCTGCCCAAATGCAGTCTGTCTCCAAGATGCAGGATAGCTTACCTGTAGAAAATCCATATTATACACCTCGATAACACACTGAAGTAGAATATATGTAGTCATCTTCAAGAACCCTGACAAAATTCACAAATATTCATAATTACAAGTTCTTAGCAGCTAGGTAGCACTTTCCTGAAAAAAGATTATTTACCAAAAATTCAAACACATGAGAATATCACATTAATTAATGCAGACAATTTAGAAGAATTTCCATTAAAATTAGGAATAAAATAAAAATGCCTCTATCATTACTAGTATTCATCGGTGTCTTACCCAATGCAATAGAGGAAGAAAAAAAAGGAAGTATAAAGTTTGGAAAATGCCTATGTGCAGCTGATAAAATTGTTTAGTTAGAAAATCTAGGAGGATGTATCGACAATGTATTAAAACTATTAAGAAAATTAAGCAAGTTTTCTGGATTACTTTAAAATCAACAGTTTTACAATATTCCAAAAATAACAAATTAGAAATATATGAGTAATATTTATCATCCAAATGAGCAGTGTTTTAGAGAAAAGAAGGGAGAGAAATAGATTTAGGTAGAGTCATAATTCAACTGAATGCATTAAAACTAATCTTGAAAAGATAAAAGATTTGAAGCAAAAAAAAAAAAAGTCAAAACTGAAAACTGGCACTGCTTCTGAGTTAATAAAATGTTAATATATGGCTATATTTGAGAAGTATTAATCCAAAGGCAGCTTTCTTATCTTTGATTCTGAAATTATATTTCAAGCCACATTTCAAAATTAGCCAGGCTGCCTGTAACCTCTAGGCCATGGGTTGTTTTTTTTCTCATTGGCTCAGATAAATGAACTAAACCTCAACTTCTGCCTGTTAGAGCTAACCCAACCTGCATAGTTCTAACAGGACCAGGGCAAAAGATGGGAGAGCCTCTTATTCGTAGTCATGAGGTATGAAGCTAGAGAATCTGTATCAATGGTGTTAAAAGACCACTATGTGAATGGCATTATAGCACTGGGCAATGTACAATCTGTGCAACTGTACACTATAACATGTCTATGAGAGTGGCGTAGTGTCAAAGTTAGAAGAGAATGTGGGTATAGAGAGCCATGGAAGTTCTCCAGGAGCAAGAAGCAGGTGAGTGTAAGAGTTTGGGACTTCAGCACCATATACCTAGTGGCATGGTGCAAGGGACTGGATCCAATTACAGGATCTGGAGTAGCATGAATACTTCATCTCCCTGGCCCTCTATCCTGTGAGGTGGGAGCAGAGTTGAAAAGTTTCCAAGTTTAGTTACAGGAGTTAAAGTATTTAACCATTTTAGCATATTCTGAAGGCAGAAGGCAGATTTCCTTTCTGGTTCTTCCAGCTGACATCCTTTCTGGAACTAGTCACAATGTTTGTAAAACTCTAGTATTTCTTTTATGACTTTCTCAGTGGTATCATCTAACACGGGCAGGGCCAAATGATGTTGTGAGCTGTAGAAGCTTTTGTTGAGTAGGGCCAGGTGCAGCAGGGAATGATGGAAGATGAAGATAGAAATAATGGCATGGTGATTTGAGTTGGAAACCTATGGATTTGTCAATGTAAGCTACCTGAAACAGTGACAGCCCACACAGTGATGTGAAGGTCCCATTTTGATATCATCTCTGTCACCCTGGGTGCCAGATCCCTTATACTATTCCTTGGAGTACCTGCAGGGCAGTACTCTAGCCACCGACAATATTTCGGTGGAGTCCTTTTGGGGGACATATAACCACATGTACTTTCCTAGTTAGAAATGATTTTATTTTGCTTGATTAAGGTAGAAAAGACTTGAACAGGATAGCTGTCATGGGGGAAGATTGCCTGAAGGACTTTCTTGATCTCTCATTCCCAGGCACAGTCTTGGTGGAATTGATCTCTGAAGATGTACATGCAGAGTTGTTGACTTTCCCTTCTACTCTCCACTCTGGGAAGGCCTAGACCTCTAGGGTGACCAAAACTAGTAATCCCAGCCTTGGCTGCAGCCACCAGCTGAATGAGCACCTGCCTTTTCTAGATCTTGCTCTTGACTTTGAGGATTTCTTTCTAAGCACTGAGCCTGGAACATAACTAGTGATACAATGTGAGTATATCGGCATATGATGTATTGCTTGACTCTGAGACCAACCAGATTCAGCAGAAGCAAGAGGTTTGTGGAATCTGGAAGCCTTTCTCAGCCTTAGGTACAGAGGAATATTTATTTTTATATTCAAATCAAGATCTTTCCCCATTTTGACATTATTCTTTTTCTTATATCACGAATACCTCTCAGACCTTCCTCCAAATGGACGCTATGTGGCCCTGCCCATAAAAACTCTCTTTATTTGTATGTTTTTCTATTACAATACCACTTCCATAAAGAGAGTATCCTGTTATTATGACTACTAGAATGGAATTACCTAGAGCCCTTTAACTTTATCAGGTTATTGTCTTGTGGTTAAAGTGATGCCCTTTTTCTTCCCTTCTTTTGTCTTTCTACTACCAAGTCTATTTCCCTTAAATAATAATTTCTCCTAGATTTAATAATTTAATTCCTATTTCTTTTAGCTAGAATTATGCCCTTCCCCAGATTCTCTTTCTGGTCAACATTTCATCGTTATAACATCTACTCACCTTTTACAAGTGTTCTCTTAAATTTTTATCTTATAAAGAGGATCCTATTCATGATTTTTTTCCCCATGTTTTCCATGTTTCATTTTTTTCCGTGTATACATTGCTGCTTTACTACATAACAGTTATAGGAATAGCCATGTCCTCTATTGTTAAAACTGCCTACACTAAACCATGTAAACTTGCAACCTCTTAACCTTTCTTTCCAGGGCAATCTCTTCTTAACCGGGCCCGGTGCTGGTTTCAGAAATAATATTGTCCCACTGCCAGATAGAGCTGTGACCTGTTTCTTTATCCTATTGTTCCAAGGGTTGCCATGTTACCGTGGTCCTTTGAGATTCATTGCCTCCTCTAATTATAACTCTGTGCTATTCTTGTAATAGACACAAAGGCTCAGGGTAGTTCACCATATGCCACATCCTGGATATTTTTTCTATTAGGGACCACGTATCTTCTCTTCTAAGGGGACCTGAAGTGAGGAAGCACCCACTCCAAGGAAACCTGTTCTATACATCCCTATCTAGATCAAAAGAATTCCATGTGCAGTTTTCAAATGTGTCCCTCCAGGAGTAATCTAAGGCCTGTTATTCAAAATCATTACTTTAATTTCCAGTCAAAGGACTTTTCTTTCATGCGCCGAAGTAAGCCACATTATAGCACATTCCTGATCATTGGTCTCATAACTGGATTGTATTTTATCCTACAGGAACTTTTGCCAGTTCTTTCTGTTTCTGGGTTTGATCCCAGACAACTCAGCATATAATTTCTATCAACATGATCCCACAGCCCTACAGATATCAGTCCCATCAGAGTTCTCCTGCAACTTTGCTGATCATATAGCCAAAGTGCAAGTAACCCCAACAATGAGGAGCAGCTTGGGCTACCATGGTTCACTTACAGAAAACACAGCAAGAACCAAACACATTACCCAGCTCCCAGATTCTCTTTACACTGGATGTTATCACCATGGGTAGAAGCATCAGATTTTCAATTAAAGAGCTCAGCAGAATCAGAGGTGTGCCAAAACCAGAGGAGTAAATAGATTTTTAAAAATATTAATTTCATATTAATCTTAAACACATTTTTCCTGTATTTAAGGTGAAATTCCTCTTTGGCCCCCATTGCCAATTCTAATCCCCCAGGAACTCTCCAGTTTTAACTATGGTCATCATTCTTTTTTTTTGGTGCATATTTACAGATATTAATCTACACATTTTCATACATAACCATATTACCCATAAATAATCAATAATGTCATTTTGCTGGTTTTTTTTTTTTTTTTTTTGTTAACTTAATAGCATGCTGTCTTTGTTTGCTAGGGCTGCCATAATATCACATACTGGGTGGCTTAAGTGACAGAACTTGTAGCCTCAGTTTTGGAGGCTACAAGTCCAGAATCCAGGTGTCTGCAGTTTTGCTTTCTCCTGTGGCCTCTCTCCTTGCTTGCAGATGGCTACCTTCTTCCTGTGTCTGTCTGCACATGGTCCTTCCTCTGTGCATGCATACCCTTGGTTTCTCTGTGTGTCCTAATCTCTACCTATGAGTCAGATTGGATTAGGGCCCACTCTAACAGCCTCATTTTAACTTCAGCACCTCTTTACAGACCCTATCTCTATATACAATTCTAAGATACTAGGGGGTAGGGCTTCAACATATAAATTTAAGTAGGTGGTGGTGGCACAATTTAATCCTTAATGGACCCCTTTGCTGATGTTTCCACAGAGGTACATGTAGATTTTATAAGTTGTGATTAGATTCAGTTAATAAGAACCACCAAATAACAGTGGCTTAAGAATATAAAAAATTTATTTCTCATACCCATTTACAAAGTAGAGAGTCAACCAGGGTTGGTTTGGTGTTCCATGGTGTCAGAGATTCAACTGCCTTCCAGCTGTCATGTTCCTTCTCAAATTCAACTCATGATCCAAGATGGCTCCTAGAATGCCGACCGCTTTGCCTGAATTCACAGTCTTCTGGAAGGTTGAATCTTAAGAACAATTCCCTGAAGTTATAGACATCCTTTGTACTTATGCACCATTGGCTAGAACTTAGTTATATTGTGTACCTAACCGAATTGAGAGGGAGGTATTATTATTTGGGTGTGAAGATCATATTCTCAGCTAAAATCTAGGAGTTCTATGCTGATTAAGAAAGATATTAACTTAGTAAGGGAAAACTAGCAATGAGATATATTTATTTATTTATTTATTTTGACTGTTAAGTGATTTCGGGTATTTAGATCCTTTCTTAAGAAGAAAATAGTTGCACTGCAGATGGAGAATGAATTCCTAGTGTTTGTTGTGAATTCCAAATTGCTGGCTATTCTTGGTTGTAGATCGTGTCAGACATCTTCTATTTGCCCTTCCAAATTCACTCTCCATTTGTCTCCTCACCCCTTACTCCCTTCCTAGGGAGGCTGCCTGTGTGGATTGTACCTGTGAGTTCCTTTGCCTACTGTCTTCCAGTTTGGATGGCCAAAAAGGAAGCCCTGACAAAATCAGAGGGAGTGTGGAGAGTAAGGTCAGGGATTTTTAACCCTTGGATCCCTCCCTGTAAGGTAGCCTCAGGCTGGCTATGTCCTATGAAAAAAGATCACTGCACTTTTCAAGGTTCCCTTTTCTACATAGTTTTTTCCCTGTTCCTTTTCCCCTTTAGGCCTATGAGTGGTATAGGCTCTTCTATTGTTACTAGCTATGAGTTATTGCATGCCCTGCATTCCCTTACACTTCACTCATACCTGTGTAAATGGATTTTTAAAAAAATTATCCAATTTGAGTGGGCCAAGTGATTCTTGTCAAGATTCTGATTGCTGAAAGTACTGAACTTTCAGGTGGTGGTTCTCTAGTATTCCAATAGCAGCCTTACTCTGTGCTGTGCAAGATTTCTCCCTGTTTCTTATCATCCATTTGAGCAACTTGTTTCACTTCTTATGGGGTTCAGTTTCTTCATCTCCAAAATAACAAACTGTCTAGATCAGGGGTTCTCAAACCTGGGTGTGCACCAAAATCCCATAGAAGACTTGTTAAAACACAGCTAGATGGACCCCAATTCCAGTTTCTGATTCAGGATGTCAGGGGGATAGGGCCAAGAATTTATGTTTCTAACTAGTTTCCAGGTGACGCTGATGCTGCTAGTGAACAGATCTCACTTAGTGGAACACTGGTTCAGAAGATGACCCGTAACACCCTATCAACTTCAATATTCAATGACCTAATACCAATATGCCAATGTGGCATAGCTTCTTTCTGCTGTTATCATGAATGAAATGGTTCTACTCGTTGTCTTTTGGAAGAATCCTTCCAGTAATAATTACTGAGATACTGTAACACAGCCATCTCATAAAATGGTCATCATGTTGAATTGTTCAGCAAATATAGCAACTGGGTCAAAGGAGCCACACTTGAAATAAAGTCATTCAATACCAAGTCTGGTTTTAGAGGGCACATTCAAGTATTTCTATGAGTGTACTCCTCAATAGATTTCAGTATCCAAATGTTTTCATCGATCTTACATTTTTACATTTGACTTATCTTCGAATTCTATGTTTCATAGAAAGAACCAGAGAGTAAAGGAATATACTTCTAAAACATTTATTTTGTTAACCCTTGTTAGGCCTGCCTGAGTCTATATAAGACAATATGTCTTTATTTGTGGGTAGAAAGTTAGGAGAGGGTTTTAAGAATACGATACAGAAAAGAGAAAGAAGGAAAAATGAAGTTTAATTGTACTGTTTCTCCTACCTTTTTTATTTGGTGATTTGGTGGAACAAAATAGGAAGAAATGTTTTGGGGCCTATGGATACATAAGGAGGAGACTAATAAAAGCAAAGTAGACCTGTAGCGAACACAATAAATTGGTTTAGCCTCCATGGTACTGATCAGCTCACAAGGAATTCAACAATATAAACAATATGTTAAATGTGTTTATAACTCCTTATATAAGTGCATGTACACATACGCATACATATGTCACATAAATGGCAATTTACTATTATTTTAGAACTTATAAACAACAACAACAAAAACAGTTTAATTCAATTGATTAAGATTGTTGTAGTGTACAGTCATGGTTCACTCTACCTTGAGATTATGTAGGAGCCTGTAATTTTTGTGGCTAGAATGTGCCATACAAATGGTCTGGGGATGGTACGTACCTGACGTCAGCCTACACAGGACAGATTCTGTTGGTAGCTAGTGACTCTCTTATGAGCCAGTAAATGTTGTTTATGGGAGACATGAAGAGGTACTTGGACTTAAGCAAAAAAATGTCAAAAGCCACAGATAGACCAGGGATCATAGGCTGCATGAGAGGAAGTTGAAGAGTAGCTATTCCCTCAACAGTTGATGAAACCTTTACTATGTCAATTTTCTCACCTGGCACTCCTCATCATGGCTGGATTCCATGTGGATTGACTTTCTTAGGATAGTTGCAACTGCCAATTGCTGAACATGTCTTAGCCATCTGCTAGAGTCTAAATCTGCAGACTGAGACCTATGCCTGAATTTCCCTTTTCTGTCCAACAACTCCTATTATGTTCCCAGCGTAGATTAGGTAGTCAATAAATGTTAAAGAATAAAACGTATATAGTGCTATATACATTTGCTAAGGCTAGTTGGATAAACTGTTACAATTCTAATAGCCAGAGGCATTATTTATATTGTCTTAATTTGCTAATACCACCACCTGTGGTGTACATTGAGTTATATTGTGCAATTTTTCAATAATGATGTGATTTTTAGTAAACCGTGTGTTTCAGATCTGCTGGGGTGCTTACAAGCTATTCAGTCCTTGGACGTTACATCAAATCAGTGCCAACCTGAGCTCATTGCTGTGAATTTCCATTAACAATGAGCTTAACATCAGCCTCTTTGATTTTTGCCAGTCTTTAATTGCCTGATGACTTATTTATATCTTACCTGTTGGTACATGGAAGGAAATAAAAGAAAACATACAAATAAGAGGGATGGGAATAGGCAGAGGACTGTGTTTTGATTTCTACTTTATAAAGTCTGTAGTCTTGGAAACCAAGCAGACAAACGGGTGCTTTATTCAATCAGATTAAATACTACATGAGCGGTTTTAATAATCCAAACTCAAAATATCTCTGAGTTTGTGGTGAAAGTGATGAGGAATACTCTGGTAGGCTCTGGTCTACAATTATGTCTGGAGTAACTGTCCTTGTGGCCTAGGAAAATATTCTGATGTTATATTTCCTTACTCCTTGCCTCCCTTCTTCTCTTTCCTTTTGAAGTAGGAGTGTGAAAAATGCCACTTTACCAAGAATAATTCTAGATAGGGTTGCAAGGAAAGAATAAAATTTGCGCTTGCTTAGACAAAAGAGAGATATATTGCAGGATATTATTTATTTATTCATTCATATCTGAAACATCTAGTGAGGGTCTACTGTGAGATAAGTACTGGTCTAGATGCTGGGGACACATTATTCAATAAAAACATGCTGAAACGACTGCTGTCATAGAACTAATGATATCCATGCCATCATCAGAAGGCAGGGTTAAGGCTGGGCCCCTGGAACTAGGGACTCAGATCCCATTATGTCTTTCTTTGTTTTCACTTCTACTTTTGTCACCGTGCTCCTTTTTTTAGACTAAATTCTCCCAAATGTTGGAGAATTTGGCTACAAATTGCACCTTAGCCTTCCATCATGTACCTTTGCTATTAGGGAAGATCCACCTATTTCCCTCTGTTCTTAGTGTGAAAACTCTCTCATTGGCCTGTCAGGTCACATGATTAAGTCACATGCATATTTCCTGACCTATCAGCTGGGCAGATTGGTGGCTTCTATAGTGGCTGTCCTCACATCAGTGTTGGGACTGGAAGAGGAAAAATTCTTCTAAAGCAGGAGGACGATATTCCCTAAAAAATGGAGTAGTGTTGGGCAGATAAAATATAACAATCTATTACAACATCTTTTATGATACTTTCTACATTCTATTCCTTTTTAAAAGAATATTCTGGATATGATTTATATTTCCAGGTATATTCCTAAGATCATCAAGGACAGAGATTGTTTTGTTCATTTGTGTTTTCCTTAACTCAGGTAGCATAGAACTTGCTCATACTAAATGCTTAGGAAGTAACTGACACATTAATAAATTGCCTTGGGTTGTTGAAATTTCTCCACCATCTTGGGACAGAGCAAGAATTATAATGGAAGCTAATATTTATTGAGCATTTTCCCTGTGTCAGGTGGTATACTAAGTGCTTTACCATTATTCTATTATTTAATCTGTACAACTGTATACTATAGATACATTTTAATATTATTTTCACATTTTGGTGGAGAAACTAAGGCTTGGCAAAATTAAGTTTTTTAAAGTTACATTAAGTTATACTCTTTCATGTTAGTGTATCTAGACCTGCCTCATTTTTTTCACCAGTTATATACTATTCCTCATGTATTTTCTTATGAATTTTGCCATTTCCATACATGGCCAGTTGGATTTTTTTTTAATTTGGAACTGGGAGCGGGATTCGAACTCAGGAATCTCTGACTTTTAAGAATCTGCTCCAAACCAACATGCTGTAGCTTCTGGTTCTTTTGGGAAAATTGTAATTTTATTTTTTTAATTCTGATGGGTTTATTTTATGCCAGTCCTTATTTCTCACTATTTTAGCACAAAGCTTTAAAAGCTTAAGTAAGACATTTCTCTTCTCTGTGTGTACTATGGAGAAACACTGTGAGGAGTGCCTAAGGAGGCATGTGAAAAGTTGTTCATCGAAGAGTTCTTATAAAAGCAAATAAAAACCTAAGTATCTATTAATGGAAAATGATAAAATACATAGTAAAATTGCTAAGAAACACTATATAACTGATCAAACAAATTGAGGCAGGTCCATTAGTACTAATATAAAAAGTTCTGGATCAGTGAACAACTACAACAAAAGATTGAGAAAGCTTTGTACAATGTGATTGCTTTTATGAAACATCAACATCACATAACATATGTGTTTTAATGTGTATATCTAGAGACAAGGGACTGGAAAACCGATGGCGAACTAACAAGAGGTAGGAGGAGCCAGGTTTGGGGCTGAAGATCAAAGAGAACTTCAGGCATTCATATATTTTAAATTTTTAGCAAAGATAATTTGTTCATATGTTATTGTTATTTATTTAAAATAATGTAGGAGAACTTATAAGCCTTTTCAGTTTTGTTAATGAGCTATTTGTTAATGGGTTTAGAAGGGAGACATTAGGATCTTATTAGCAAGAATTATTTGAAACAGATTTTGGCTAAGCCAGAGTTCCCCTGCTGAATCAGGCTGACACTTGGAAAGCTGTACAAATCTTACATTCTTAAGTCGAAGTAGCCAATCAAAGGAAGGAAAAGAAAGGGCAGTTTTCCTCTCTAAACTATATATATTTGCCATTCATAAGCATATATTTCTTTCTTTGGAGATTTTGTAACCCAGTGGAACAGATGAATGTCATTAAGAAACTCAGAATGTTTGTTAATGACATCCTCTCAGCCAGTGTCCTAGTTTGAGCTATATGGACAGACTCATGCTAGAGTTTTTATTTTATTTTTTTTAGTAAAAATAAAAATACGTTATTTTAAGGATGTTTTTCTTTTACTAAGTTTAATTTATTGTTTATCTACTGGCTTTTCTCTTTGGCCGGGATCTGTAGTTGTCTCTAGTACTTCAGGGACTTTTTATCTAATTTTTTTTATCTACTCCAATTTACATTTCCCAAAGCTTATTTTTCTAACTGATTTTTTAGTGTGATTTTAGTGTGGTTTTTGTATTAGATCTTTCTAATGTGCCTGTTAGGAATATTGGCAAAGATGCCTCACAAAGAATTGAATAAAAAACAAATAAACAAATTTATTGACTTAGTACAGCTTTTTCTCACTTTCAACCCAATTGCCAAGCAGTCCTACTGGACATTTTAAAACCACATGATGATTCAAAGCCCCTTTGAAGTAAGTTGGAATCATCAAGATTAATATACAAATCTCTTGGCATTTTCCACAGCGGTTTTCTTAACTGTATTGTACAATTCCTATCCATGGTTAAGACTCCACACTAGATGCAGTTTTTTTAAAGACAAAACCAAACTTTACCTTTGTTTGAGTGGAGGTAGAATGCTGAGGTTGGAAGGCCCTTTCTTCACAGCCTAGGCGGTACCATGTCCAGCTCTGAATTTTTGCAAGTGTTTCACATTTCTTGTTTACAGCATTATTCTTCTTTTATGCTGGCTTCACTGTGTGAAAATCAAAGCAGGCAAACATCCTAGGATCTAATAAGACTCTCAGTTTTGCCAGTGGTGTGACTTTTCTTACCGTGGAACAAGATAGCAAAATGAAACTAAACAACAAACACATTTCCAATAAAATCTGTAAAACTATGCAATGTAAACTCCAGCTCCAGAAGTCTTAATTTAGCCCACTTGAGAAACTCATCTTCTTCTTTATTTTTGAAGAAGACAAATTTATTTCTCTTTGTCACTCAATTTCTCTTACTCTCCAAGAAGTCTATTGGGTTTCAGGTAGAGGAAATATTTTGATAACATATGATGAAGAGACATATGTAAGACTGACTTTATCTGTGTACAGGTTGTGAAAAGATGGGGCCGTAGAGAAAAGAAGGGGTTCCTACCACACAGATCATAATGTGAGAAACTGAATGTAAATATCATTCACAGAAGGACTTTGATCCCTTGCGTCTTCTTAAGATTTACATGGCTTCTGGAGTTTCGGAAGAAGGATGAACAATATAAACACAGAACAAAATATATTTCATAAGGATATATATTCTTGGAGAGTTTCCTCCCAAAGAAGAGACTCAAATAACTATTACTTTATAATAGAGGTCGATTCAATGATCACTGAATTAATGGAAATTCAAAATGATATTACATTTAGTAAATGAAAAGAGATGCAAAACTCTTTTAATGAAGCCAGATGTGCTGTGGATTTCATGCAAAGAGCGTATAAAATATCTAAAAATATATAGGTTAGTATATCACCATTTCGAAGAACAATGAACTTTTTTACACTACGCATTCTCAGCCAGTTCTTAGATGAAAATGAGGTAAATTTATTTAAGAGATAGACATGACTAATAGGATCTGCTAAATTTCACCTTTTGGGGGAGGTTTTTCTCCATTTCTCTATAGTTATACCGTCTTCTGGGTATTTTGCACTTATTTCCTGAATACCTGTATTAGTTGCACAAGCTGCTATAACAAAATACTGTAGACTGGATGGGTTAAACAACACACATTTAATTCTCACTGTTCTGGGGTCTGTCCAAGATCAAAGTGCTAGCTGATTTAGTTCCTGGTGAGGACTCTCTTCTCGGCTTGCAGAAGGCTGCCGTCTTATCGGTCCTCACATGGCAAAGAGAAAGCAAGGTCTCTGTTTTCCTCTTCTTATAAAACTCCTAATCGATCCTATCATGACCGCTTCTAACTCTAATTACCTCCCAAAGGATTCATCTTCAAATATCATCACATTGAGGGTTAGAGCTTCATCGAATAAATTTCGTGAGGACACAATTCAGTCTGTAGCAATACTAACATTAATTATAGTTTTTCTAGATAATATTTTTGTTAACATACCTGCTTCTTATACTAAATAGTCAGATACTCCAGGACCAATGTTCTATCCTCTTTTGATGAGCATAACACCTGGCAGAGTTGAGTGCTCAAAGTGTTTGATGAATGAATAAATAAATATTGGCCTGGCTTGTTGCTAAGCCCTCATTCCAGAGTTCAGGACTCTGTCACTGACCATGGAAGAAATCATTTCACATGGCCTTGCTTTTCTTTATTTGTGAAATGAGAAAAATTGATGACCTCCAGTTTTCAAAAATTTTAACTGTTTAATCCTTTCAAGAAATATGTTAAATAAATAAAAGACCTACTTTAGTTGAGCTGGCATTTGAGTTGGAACAAGCTGGCTGAGCTCGGTGGAATCTCGAGGACTTCAGGCAGGGCCATTTGAAAACCTTGTATTTCTAAGGGCCCTGTAGAGCCAGTCAGTGGTCGTAAGCTTATGTGTAAATCATTGGTATAAAAACACTGCCTTTCTATCAATGTTATTGATAAAATCTTATTCTGGCATTTCAAGTGAATGCTAAAGTGAATACATTATGAATAGAAAGGGATATGTGGTATTCTACAATTCTACATAAATAGTAATGTTTAGAGACTTTTTGATTTTTTCCTCTCCCTTAGAAAGGGTGAATCATCACATGATTACACAACTGTTGTTTGCCCAGCAGAAAGAAAAGTAGAAAGCTGAGAATCATTTTGTGAAGAGACGTCAACAACCAATACGTCTAACTTTAGGCGGAAAGATTTTCTTTCTGCCTAGAATCTGGCTTGGCTCTCTGAAAGGTGATTGACTGTTAGTTATTCCGTACTGACTCATAGGGAAGAGTCTCCATTACAATGGATGCAGTGCTTTTTAATTTATTTTTTGTGCGGGGAAGTTTAACAGATTCACAAGCAATAAAAACATTCCTACAGGAGTTGAATTCGATTGAGACCAGCAGCAAAAGTCACTTCCGTTACTTTCGGGAGGCATTTCCCCCCCTCTCTTTTTGTCCCACTGTTTTTCTATAAATCTGATCCCTGCTAACTTCATCAGTCTTGTCTCACACTGCCCTTCTCCTCACTCATTCTGCTCTAGACTCACTGGTCTTATTATTCCTTGAATACTCTAAACTTAGATTTGCCTGGGACCTTTGCATTTACTATTCTCTTTGTGTGCTCTTTACTTGAGCATTGCTTGCTCTCTCACTTTTTTCAAGTTCCCATTCAAATGTCACCTCTCAGACCTCCTTGATCACTCTATCTCTTCATTTTTCAATTATTCTTTAGCTCCTTTTCCTAATTTATTTTTCTCCATGGCACTGATTTCATATGATACGATATGATACGGTATGAAATGCCAAAATAAGATTTTATCAGTAATATTAATAGAAAGGCAGTGTTTTTATACCAATGATCTAATGTTTTCCCCATTAGAATGTCAGCTACATGAGGAGGGCAGGGTTCTTCTATTTATCACAGTATTCTCAGAACCTAGAATACTACCTGGCACTGTCGTATGAAAGAAAAAAATAAGAAAGATAGAGAGGAAGGAAGAAAGAATGAGAGAGAAGAAGAAGAAATAAGAAAGAGAGGAAGGAAGAAAGAATGAGAGAGAAGAAGAAAGGAAGAAAGGATGAAGGAAGGAAGGAGGAAGGAAGAAAGAAAGGAAGGGAAGGAGAGAGAGAGGGATGGAGGGAGAGGAGGGGCAAATTTCTAGTCTACTTAGAATGACAGGTGATCTGATCTGATAAACAGCATCTGTTTGAAATTATGGTAATTTTGGTGATGAAAGAAAAAGGAAGTCTATGTTAAGACACTTTTTTTGAATCTTGTAAAAGACTCAGAAAATATCTTTTTCTCAGATAGAGTTTCTTGCTATATGGAAATGAGCATAAATTTAATTGGCAAAGTATTATAGTGGTGATTACATATTTCCTTTAAATGATGAAAGAAAACTCTTTGAATCTTTTGTTTCTCTATAGCTCGTATCTTGCCAAATATCTCCATATTGTCTCCTTTGTTCAGTGGTGGTTATGAGGAGAGCTGAGTGGCATGGCACAACGATAATGCTATGGAGGATAGGAAGACAACCAAGGAGAATTCATGTCCTTAAAAAGTTTATGAGCTGGCCAGGGTGACCAGACTTCCACTTGCAGCCCCTAAGACAGTGCATGTGGAATTAAGAACGAAGATGAAAACCACGGTAGAGATTCAGAGGAAGATAATGATGCACTTGGGCCAAGAAGGTAAGAAAGCTTTGTAAAGCAGATAGGATTTTCACCATGCTGTGAAGAAAAGATAAGATCCTGCTGACATAGCACATTAGGGAGGATGGACAGAATGATTCACTGCGCAAGGATAGTAATGCCTGATGTGTTTGAGGAACCAGGAAGGCACTCTGCTCTGTCCTTGGCTGCTGCATCAGAATAGAAGCAATTTACTTTCCATTCCCTTTAGAAATACCACATCTCACAGTGGACCTTGCCATCTGATCTCCTTTTCAACTTTTGTGTTTACATTGGAGCTTTTCTAGTCTGAGACTTTATTTCCCCTTGAGCAAGGCACACGCTAAGATCTTTTCTTTTCTAAGTATAGGCTGAGCACCTTCTTGTCTCGAGTTTGTGACATTAGCCTCCATCATCCATTTTTACTTTGGAATTCTACTGTCATTAGTGGGAAAATGGAAGATGACAGCTTTCTTAATTCTTGTCTCTGGAGGGGTGATGTGGGGAACTAGCTCAGCCAGGGAGATCACCTAGTGTGGGGGACAGGGTGATGGAGTATCTCAAAATCAAAGAGATTTTGTAGGGAACATTGAAATTAAGGGTACCTAAGGAACTCCTACCATTTGGTGATTCAGGGCCTCATAAAGCCAGCTAATTGTTAAGCCAGCTGGATCAAGCTCTGTTGTCACATGTGTCTTCTGCCATGGAGAGTTACAGCATTTCTTAGCCAGATATTACATTTTCCCTGATGAGGTTCTGGGTGACAGATGTTCCCTAAATTAAAAAATAGTATGCCATGCCTACTTACCATTTCATCTTTTCAATAAAGCAAAGAGAAAATTTATTTATTTTTAAAGCAAAATCAGTAACCCTGCACATTGTCATCTGGGATACAAGTTGGGTGATTTAGGTGTAATTTTGGCTTCAGTAACAATGTTGGAACCATAAAATGGATTTAGTTCTAGATTTATGGCTTTGAGAGGGAGGTTCAGCGTAATCTGTTACCTCTCCTGATTTCCCTCTATCTCTGCACCCAGGGAAGTGTTTCTGCTTTCTGTGGCATCTATGCACTCTTACTTCTCACTTCCCAGCAAGAGATGAGTAATGCCCATAATCCTGGTTCCTCTGGGCAGTTCCAGATGCCACCAAAGAAGGCAGCAGAGAGGATCCTGAGAGATCTTGTGGCAGACACTGTCTCACTTGCATCTGCTCACCTCAGGGGCAAATTGGTGGTGAAAACATCCTTTTGGCTATTCATCATGATACAGGTATGGTAATTTGCCCTAGAGCAAAGGGGAAGGCAACAAAGATCTAGGAACAGATGGAATTCTTTTCACTTGACATTGAAGACAGCTATTGCAGAAATCATCACTTTGGGGAGAAAAGCACTTTAAATAAATGAGTCTTTGAGGAAGAGACAATATTTTATACTAAAAATTTCATATTGAGGATTATTTCCCCTTTCTTAAACATTTTCCCTCTTATATTTTCATGACACTTATTATCTCAGTTCACTGCCTACTTCTCCATCCACTTCTCAGCTTCCTTTTTCTTATCTCGTGTCCAGGGAACAGGTGATCCTTAAGGATCCACTGTCGGGATACTTCTACCCTCTCCCCTTGGCGTTCTTCTTCCATAGCCTCAACTATCTTTTAGCACATGAATGAGTCCTGGACATCAGGATCCTTAAGATCTCAAGAGTCTATCATTTATCCATTAACTCACAAATCAAAACATATGCCTTTCCTCCTCTCTTGAGCTTCAGACGTACATTTACTCTGGCCTGGTAGACACCTTTATTAGGATGACGTATCATCATGCCTTTTCAATTCTGCTGACCAATTTCAAGACTGGTGGCAGGCAGCTGGCTGATTCTGTTGTGTTGACATGTTTTGTTCTATAGGCATACTTTTCATTTGTTTGATTTTATAAATTGATTTTGAATATGCATTCTCCAGTTCATCAAAGTCTCCACCAATCCTTGATGTTTTATACCTGCCACTTAGAATATTTCTATTACATGTCTCTACCTGAAGACATTTGAGCTTGGGACTCTAGCCATAGAGGTGTTTTAATTGTTCTTTCTCTCTGCCTGTCCATCGATGCCCTTCCCCATCGCCCTATCTAAGCAGTTGCCAAGTTCAATTGAAATCATTTTCTCAGTGGCCATCAAGTTCGTGCCATTCTTTCCAGTCTTCCTGTCACTTAAGTATCTGAACTTTTGCAATAGAATCATAGCTTTGTTCTGGTGACCAGTGATTAATTGTTCTGAAAGCTACCTCACATAGTGCAATTCCCTGATCTAACATTCTTAATTGACTTCACGTTTTAACAAGATTATGTCAATTTGCTTCATCCTGGCATTAGAGGAGTCCATGGAATTCCATGCCCCTCACTTGTCTCAGCCACTATTTGTCTATTTTAAAATTTATCTTATTCATGAGCCCAGATTGCTCATAGTTCCCTGAGTATAATCTGAACTTTTCTGCCTCTGTATCTTTGCTCTTGTCTTTTCTCTCCAGCTCTGTGTATTGACATTCTATCTATCCTTTCGGACAGACTCACATGCAGATAGGAGTAGGGCAGACAAAAGAAATCAATGAAGCCAGCCAGGTGTTGGGTGCAGCAGGGAATGGTGAGGACTGTGGCAAACTGGAGAGCCTGTGTCTGGTTTAAAGGGACAGCCCCTCTTTCACTCTAGGTCATTATTTCTAGGTTGGAATATGGACCCAGAATTTTCAGATCTTATTTTGAAGAGAAGACAGAATTCCAGATATTTATAAATATTTCAAAGTTTCAATGTTGGCAACACATTTACAGAACATATTTAAAAATATCGTGTGAGTGGAACAAAACCTGTACATGGGCCCAATTTAGCCAGCACGTTTCCATTGGCAGCTCAGAATTCAGCCATATGTGAAGCTGTCTTTGATTCTCCGTCATCATGTGTCCTTTCTTCTTCCTTTGACATCACAAAGCCCATTTTCTGTCTTGCTCTGTGGTACTTATTTGCTCTGTATGTAGGTGACTGATTTCCACCTTGCCATTCGATTTCTTTAAAATCTGAGCCTGGATCTCGATCAACTCTGTAAGTTTCAAAGTTGGCCAGAAATTGGAAGATTGCTTTGCATGTATTAGGCATATTTTAGTAGGTACATTTTTAAGTAGACCACACAGTGGTAACCTTGCATTATATATTCTAAATAATTAGGACCCCATATGTGGCAGATTGGACATATTAGGTGATGATAATGTATATATACTTCCCAAGCCCAGCCTTTCCATCAATATTCTGTACTCGTTTTTGATGTATCCTTAGCCAAGGAATGCCCTCCTCTCTAAGTAGGAATTTTAATATTCAGGGAAATACTTCACACTAATTTTTTCCAAGTCTATGAATTTTTCTAGTTCACTTAACTTCTGGATCTCTATATTGAGAAAAGGAGGCTTGAAATTTTCATATTTTGGCTTTACCATTAAAGAGAGGGCTTGCTTTTCCTTCCACAGTATACTTTCTAGTGAAGGAGAAATGAGCTTAAGGACAATGTCTTATAAAACAGTCGTAAAGTATGTTTCTTATTATGGGTTCACGTTTGAGATTTTTTCCCCCTTGTTAGCTTTGTTTATTTAATGCATTTTAGGATCCTACAACCCAGAACTGAAGGTAATTTTGAGGTAAACCTAATAAGAATCCATTTCTTTTGCTTCTTTTGCTCTATTTTTCATGAAACGAAAAATGAGAATAATAAGGTCAAACTTGAGTGCTTTGTATTAACATTAAAATTCAGTAAAATCTCATGTTTTATAAGGTACAGAAAAATAAAAGGGAAGATTTCTATGGCAAAGGAAAAATAAAGCAACAGATGAAGGATGCTTTTCCTACAGGATGGATGACTGAATGCAGCCAGTGAACCCCATTTTCCATAGCCTGCCAAGACTAAGAAATGGAAATGCCACACAAGCTAACGTGTTTGCTTGGGGTGTGAAATTCCACACTGTTACTCTAGTGCCAAGGGTAACAGCTGAGAGAAACCTGAAAATAATGAAATGTGATTGATTACACTTGGGAAACATAACAAGACTTGTTGAAACTAGTGTAAAAATAACATAACATATAACAGCCCCAGAAATAATCAGAGTGTTGAGCCTAGGTCACGTTGTGTGAAATAACTCAGGTGTTTCTGATTAATTTCGTCTCTTGGCTGCATTTGCTAGGAAGTCTTGCTGTGTGTGTGCGCGTGTGCGCACGCACGCATGCACGCTTGCATGCACGTGCAGTGTGCATACTGATTAAGAGATCCAATGACTTTGGTTAGCAAGCAGAAAGCTAGAGCCTGTAACTACTTTATAAAGTGTTTCTTTTTCTTAACCAGCTATGGTAGAACTCCCATTTTGTGAATGTAGAGGCTTTTGCATGAACATCAAGCACAGTGGATCTTTTCCTTTAGGTCAAATTTTATTCCTTTTACATTCCATTGTCCCACCCCATCTCCCAGGGTGTTACACAAAGGTTGAATTTTTAACATCCAGTTCTTTTTTCCTTTTTCTTCTCAGAGCTCCTTCTTTTGAACCAGGCTATTTTGCTTAAGGAGGATTAGGTATGGATTTCTTTCAATAGACCGGACTCGTTCCAAACATCCCTGTCATGTTTCTTTCATCATTTAAGCAACTGTACTTTGGCTGACAGCAATAGACACCAACACTGGTTAACTTGAGCAAAAAAGGAATTTATTGAAAGGATACAAAGGGCTTGATATAATTAAAGGAAAGCAGAATAACCAGATATCAGAAAGAAACCAGAGGTTTTCTGAGACTCTAGGTAGTGAAACAAACATTTTTTTAAGGGTACTATTGACGGGGTAAATGAACTCCTACAATCTTCTGTTGTTAGGTTACACCACTCTAGGTAAACTCATAGTGATGGTAGAGGCACAGGATAAGTGAACACATGCTGATTCTTAAAACCTAAGCTCAGACCAGCATACTGCCACTTTCACTTACATTCATTTGCCAGAGCAAATCAAATGACCAAACCCACTACCCGTTAGGCTGGGAATTATTTCCTTTACCAAGAAGAACAGCAAAGTCATATGACAAAGGGCATGGATATAGAGAGGGGTAGATAGTTGTGGCCAATCATTCAGTCTACCACAAAGTCATTCCTTAAAAGACTATAGAGTCATGTTATCAAGAGGGGACATGGATACAAGGCAAGTAAACAAAGGTCTTCAATGGGATAATGGTATGACTTTTAATTTGTCTTACATTGGGAGTTCTTGGAAAAGTCTCTTGATACATATAATTATGGGTATGAAAAGAAGTTCTCAGTGACTTTTAGAGAGCAGAGTTTCCAGCCTATGCCTGGATCTGTGGAGAGCTGCTTCTCAGGTTGGATAGTGGGAAGTAGTCCTGGAGTTGCCCTTCTCATCTGTGGAAAAAGGAAGAGATTGTTTTTTTGACCATCACATCTGGTGTTTCAGAAGGCAGAGGCTCAGAATCAAAATCGCAACCATTAGAAATATGCTCATGACATCTGGATGCTCATTTGATACAGTTTTCACCCTTCAAGGTTGCTCTTGATATTCTTTTAACTCTTATTTTCAAAAAAGATTTTTAGAGCTATAAAGGGAGTTGCACCATGGGCACGTACATCCTTTATGGACATTCTGGTTACCTAGTACTGTGTAACAAATTACCCCAAACTTCAGTGGCATAGAAATCTCATGTATTATGCTCATGGATTCTGTGGGGAGTTTAGACAGGGAATAGCAGGGATGATTTGCCTCTGCTCCATGATGTCTGGGGCTTTAGATGGAAGACTCAAGAAATGGGAGGCGGGGTGATTGACAACTGGGGGCCAGAATTATCTGAAGATTCTGTCACTGACATGCTTGGTGGTTGATGCTGGCTTTGGGCTGAGACCTTAACCTCTGAGGCCAATGGCTGAGAAATCTACACACTCCATCTCTATGCAGACTGGTCATTCATTCCACACAGTGTGAGTGTGGATGCTCACTCCAGTAGTGAGCATCCCAAGATAGAGGACCAGGTGGAAGATGTATTGACTTTACAAACCAACTCTTGGAAGTTGACCGTGCATTGCCATTTCCAGAGTATTGTATTCATCGATGCAGTTACAAAGGCCCACTGAATTTCAAGGGGAGAGAAATGAATTTTATCTCCTGATGGCAAGGTAATGGAAGAACATTTGGAATCCTAAACATTAATGCAGTTTTCTTTCTTTCTTTCTTTCTTTCTTTCCTTCTTTTCTTTCTTTCTTTCTCTCCTTCTTTTCTTTCTTTCTTTCTCTTTCTTTCTCCTTCAAATAGGATACTCTGCTGTCAACATTTTTCTTGATCATAGCAATCTTTCTCATTTATTGGTAATCAACATTCCCCAAACTGCTTAACTAGAGTCAAAGAATCTCGGTGCTCCCAGGGACCTTAATAATCAAACAAGAGACCAATAATTAAAGTTGCAGTGTTCCCCAAGAAAGCATAAGGGTTTACATCTTAAACATATCAGTTCTATTCCTTGTTCTTTTCTGTATTTACCTAGTTTAGGGACTATATACACCAAGGCTCTATTATTTCATCGAGATTCAACTCTCTTGTTACAAAGAAAAGAGAATGTTATTGTTCTCGACTGTCCTCAGTAGTATTTACACATTAAAAGAAGTGCACAAATTGGTGTAATACTTAAGAATCTGGTGTATTTGTTAATGCAGTTTTAGGCAAAAAGAGAACAGTTTGTAGTTGCTTTCTGCTCTTCCTCAAATCACAATCAATAGGCAACTGCTACTAGGTCAGCTTTGATTGTAATGTTTACTTTTCTATGTTTTTTTTTTTCTCTATCTTTTTTTTTCCTCTTTCCTTTTTTGACCAAGTATATTGGGAAGAAAAAAAAGAAGATATTAAAGCTTTCTGGTATTACTTTTCTCATCAATTCTTATGAGGCTTTGGAAATATTTGCATTAAAAAAGATTATGGGTATAATAACATAACTCTCAGTCCGCAAATTCAAATGGACAGAAAACACATTTCTTTCTTTCCTTTCAATAAACACAATTTGGACTGTGAGTACCATCTTCCAGAGTGGCAGGAAATTCAGCCTCAGTCCTTGAGACTCCTCCTCCCCTAAGGTCTTACTGAGGCTCCAGGGTGCCAAGCCATTGGTGGGGCTTCATCTTCCCAAAAGCTTTGTTCCTGTGCTCGTGGTCCCTCAGGTCCAGTGGCTCCGCTACTATTCCATTTTGGGGGCAAAAGAAGTTTTGACAATATTGTGAACCTCAGAGCTTAGGTTACGGCTTCCTAGGCACTCCACAGAGATCTTCCTCTGCGGCTTGCCATCTGCCCGGGACTTTTCAGGAAGCAGAGCACTAGTCCCAGCTTCTCAGAAGACCCTTTCCTGTGCTCATCTCACTCTTTGTGACTCCCTTCTCCTCTCTTGTTATACCTCCTTAACCAATTTAGGGTTTTGAAACCAAAAGTCTAAGCAAGAAGGGTATTATGTAATCTCTGCTTTCCAACTGGTTGCATTCCTCTTCTTGCTTGACTTAGGAGAGGAAGAGGGAACAAGCAAGGGAAAAGACAAATATTAATATTTTAAAAAATCAGTCATTCTGAAGAAGAATCTGAGAATCGCTCTGTCAGAGATCAACCCATAGATAATGACAAAGTGTCCTCCGTGATACCAGGGGCATTTTATCTCTGATCCACTATAGTCATGTCCTCTTGAGGCCAAAGGAAATGTATGTAAGTATAGATTCACATCTACAAAGAACTTCATGTCTACTTCTATCATAAAGGGGAGGTGGGATATAGGTAGGTTAGCATCTTCAATTGCCTGGCCATACTGGTTGTTGCTAAAGCTAGGTGGTTGCCTATGAGGACTGTTTTACATGGTTTTATTTAAGTTTTCACAGCTAATCAGATTCAAATTCTATTACTTTTGGTTCTACTCCATTTTGTTTACTTTGATACAAGAATGAAAATTATAATCATATTTTGCTTCCATGGCAATAAGATATATAACATTATCTTTATAACTCCCCTCTGTGTGTGTGTGTACACACACACACACACACACACACACACACAACTTCTATGATATAATTTTTATAATTATAAATAAATGATTATTTATATACATCTGTATAATGAACAATTACAATTATATTTGTACATTTTTTAGCCTCAATAACATTTCTTAGATAAGAGTTTCTCAAGGTGGCTTCTTATGAACTGAATTCGCTCTACATATCCCATTTTTTCTTACGAAGAGACGCTGGTAATGTTTACTTTTCTATGTTTTTTTTTTTTTTCTCTATCTTTCTTTTTCCTCTTTCCTTTTTTGACCAAGTATATTGGAAAGAAAAAAAAGAAGATATTAAAGCTTTCTGGTATTACAGTGATAACAGTACTGACCTCACTGGGAAGTGGTGATAGTGGAGTGAGTTAATGCACACATCATACTTAGAACAGCGCCTGGTACAGAGCATGTGCATATAGGAGATGGTAATTCTTACCCTGGGAACATCTCTATTATTCAATTTATATTTAAAAACATAGAAATGTAATAAAACATTGAAGAAAACATATAAATGATGGTCTTGCTCTTCTGCTAAAAACAAGTGAGCAAAACAAACAAACCTCAAGGTTTTCTTCTTTTACCTAGCATGTAAAGTCCTGGGTCTTGATTAGGACATTCCAAGCTGTCCCCAGCCTGGCCTCATCCTCCCCTCTGGCTCATCTCTGCCTCCTCACCTCCACGTTGTCTAGACTTTATTCACATGGGTCTCTACTCAAACACATTTTATATGTCGATATCCTTCTGCCTTTCCTGGTGGTACCCCTCTGCAGCAGAGCACTATCCTTCTCTACTATTAAAATCTTTTTATATTTTAAGGAATTGTGTAACAGTCCCTTTGTAAAGTTTTCTGTTTTCCCCTATTAGCTAGTTACTATCCTCTTTACACCTGATAATACTTATATAAACAAGCAGAAACAAACCCACAAAAAAAACCAAAGTTAAATTTTAGCACTTATTTTCTCTATCTTGTTTTATAATTAATTGTATATTTGTACTATTGGGCACTACAATATAATTTTTGTATTGCATTTTTTCCAATATTTTAGTATGAGAACTTTCAAAAGTTGAATGAATAAAATAAGAAATGCGAACTGCAAACCTACCACTTACATTCAACATTCGTTGTCATGTTGTCACAATTACATTATGTGATATGTATTTTATTTCCATTGAGTCATTTAGATGTGTCAGACATCATGCTATTTTATCACTAACTATTCCAGCACACAGCTCTGGACGAACTATCTCATAACCATTGTGCGACGTTAACACCTAAGAAAATCAATAGCTAGTCCCTCATGTCACCTAATTCACAGTCTGTTTAGTTTCCACAACTGAGAGAAGACCATGTCTCCATTCCTATTTATAGCATAGTGGAAAAAAATCACTTCTTTGTTGAACTGAAGAATTTGAGTGAGGTCGATGTCATTAGGAGCCATTTGCTCATAGAAAATGGCCTTTCCCTTTATACTTTGAGACTTGTTTTTCTAGAGTTTCTTAGCCTTAGCTTTAATCCATTCCCATTCTCTCTCTCTCTCATTCACACACACGCACGCACACGCCAAAGCGCACGCGCACACCACTCTCACTGTCTTTCTCAACACCCTGATGCTATGGGAATGAGGCTAAATGGTTTCATTTAGAGATGGGACTTTTAGGAAGATTAAGTTGCATTTTATTTTTACTGGCACAGCACTCTTGTTCACTTTTCTGAGCGTTCTAGTTTTTTTTTTTTTTTTTGGTGATCTAACAGTCCTGAAAGCTGTACAATATAATCGACTCTAATCTGAGGACTGGTTATTCAGCCAGTGGATTTTGCAGAGATTTTGCTTCTCTCATTTTCTTCTGTCTGCCTCCAGGCCCTTTCAGTGACTGAAGTATTTTCATGACAGTGAAAATCAAGGGAAAGGAAAACCGGGTATGCATTCCCTTACTTTGTTGGCAGCTCTGGTCAGAGTTGGTAATAATTGGGTCTCAGGCAAAATTTAGGATTGTGGATTATGACTGAACATTCCTTTTCCAGAATCTCCTTGTTCCCATTAGTTAGAGTAATCAAGAGCTACTTTTAAACAAACAAACAAACAAACAAACAAACAAATAAAAAACATTTGAGGAGTTTGTATCAGTAGGAGAAATAGTTTTTATAAGAACTGTCAATTAGGACCTGATACTGCCAATAATGAGAAAGAAATGGAGTCTGTCATGACTCAGAGTCACCCTTCTCATTTCATGTGCCCAAAGCTAAATCTAATTCTTTAGTTAGGATTATAATTCATTTCCCTGCCACTATTTTGCTTTTTCATTTTCATGACTTTGTGACTTTCTATGAAGTGCTTTAAGCACTATATCCAAAATTTATTAGAACTATTAAAAACATTTATATTTTCCTGGGTAGCCCAGTAAAAATGGATGCTTTCTGTTGTGTTGTATTATTTGTAAAAGCAAAGCTTGCAATCAGGCTTCTGCACCATTGAATCAATGTCTCTAAAACTCTTGTCTTAGTTTACTAAGACATAAGTTCTGGAATAAAAAGTACTGAAGTACTTTGAGATTAATTTAGACTTACACAGTCCAAGCCTGAAGAAATGCAATAATTGTTAATGTTTATTCAGGTCAGAAAAGCAAAGTGAATAGCTACAATGACAAGAAAGGGATATGATAGTGAAAAAATAAACATGAAAAATTAAGCCAAGATTTATTTTATTGAAGTATGTATGTTAAGTAAATATGTGTTGAACAATATATGCTTTATCACATAAATCTGTTTTGTTTTCTTTAGTGCTCTTTTCAAGACATGAAAGGTAGCAGTAATTGGTTGGTAATAAGCCCATCTTCTGTCTACCCTCCTGAGTGTAAGCTCATGAAAACAGAGACTGTCTCATCTATTATTGTATCCTCAGTGCCTAGTAGAAGAGGGTCTGGCTCATAGCATGTGCTTCCTAAGTATCTAGTGAATAAGTGGATGACTGGATCTTGTGTATCTATCCATCTACCTATCTCTCTCTCTCTCTCTCTCTCTCTCTCTCTCATCTATCATCTATCTATCTATCTATCTATCTATCTATCTATCTATCTATCTATTTATCTATCATTTATCTATATCTATTTATCTGTCATCTATTTATCCATCCATCTTTTAAGTTCTTTTAGGAAGCAGAAAAAAGATAAATAAATGCTAAAATTTATCTTAACCAGCTCGATGATTAAATGGGTCACAGTTAGAGTAGTGAAGAGAGTCCTTAAGTATGGCTTGTTTTTGTTGTCGTTGTTGTTTTTTGAAAACCAACTTTATTTTTCCTATTTCAAAGACAATTTAATGAGAAGTTATTGTTTTCTAGGCTCCCAGAGTTAGTTATAAAATAGTCAGCAGACATATGAGAGCCCAACTCAAGGTTCGTTTTAGATGAAAACTGCTCATTGACATTCTTGTCCTTCCCAACTTCCAAGGAAAAAGATGACAGTAAGCTCAAGAGTGAGGACATTGCTGCCAAAATTTGTTCTTTGAATTACTTCGAGTTGTGACATTATCTGTTTGTACCATGTAGTGAGAAGGGGTAAGAAGTTGAGCATCTCATGAACTGTGGGACCCTGAGAAATTCTTGTTTTCCCTAATTAGACTTTCATAATGGAGTTTAATCATGATGTCTGTAACAGTTAGTACATCAGGCATACCCCTTATGCTGTGATCTTGGTTTAAAGTACATTACTGAAAAAAATAGTAATGATCTTTGGATTATCCAAGTTATAGTTATCATTATTAAAAAAGAACTGCAGAACTTGTGATGTCTCTGAGGTTGAAAGAAACTCTAGTCCAGGGTTATAGAGCACTATTGCCTTTTCTCTCTTCTGTGCGCAGTCATAATATACTTTTTAATTCTTAAGAAAGAGGAAGCCAAATTGTTTCTCCCAAGCCTTGTGCTAGAGACACAAAACAAACATATTAAGCTCCAAATGACAGTTATAAAATTAAAATGTTTTATATGAGTTTTGCTTTGAGTTTTTTTATAAGAATATGATGGGTCTTTTAAAAAGTTTTATTCTCCCCTACAGAAACATTCAGCTTCTTTGAAGGGGTAATGATTTCTGAGGTCTCCCTCATCTTTTTTCCATCTTAGCAGCTTCCATATTCTTTCAGCAATGCACTATTTTGAGCGATTACTTTTGGAACTTGACCTTGCAAATGACAAAAATGAACTTAGTGGTTTTCCCAGCCTCTTAATCTCACAGCTGAAGTCTCATTTTGAACCTAAATAAACATCAAATTGCTCCAACTCAATGATGTATAACCCCATGAATGCCATTGGTCACAGGATCAATGGGGGTCAACAGAAAAGGTAAGGCTCCTTCAGTGTTTACTTTTTTACATTAAGCACAAGTAGTACTTTAAAGATATAACATCCCCTCTTAGAGTTCCAGAGCCAAGGAAGCTCCAACAGAGTAATGTGGATGAGAATGACATTCTCCTTCTGACTTCCAATTATGTGATCCTTTTTTCTTTTGTGTTTTACCAAATCATTTGCTCCTTTCAGTAGGCTCTGAGATTCCGAATTAGAAAGAGAGTTTAAGATACCAAGTTCATAGCCCTTTCGTATAAGAATCATCCAGGTAGCTTCTGAAAGCAGGGCGGCAGTACATGGGTGCTGTGGTTTACCCTCTTAAGATTGTGTGTCTGCCTAGACCCATGTAGATCAGATCATCTGCTTGCTGTTCATTTCTGAGGGGGCTATGCTGATGATGTCTGGTTTCGAAAAGAAGAGGAAAGCTCAGGCTCTTCATTCCACTCAGATTCTCATGCAATGTGTGGTTTAGACAGATAAGCTTTAAGGATGCCAAACAGTGCCTGTTTCCCCAAGGGTGGGAGATAGGGAAAACGAGAGTCAGTCTGTTTGACTTTCATACTCATCTTTCTGATTTATTCATGCAGCAGGAAATTACCAAGGTCCTCCACCGGGCTCTGCTCCTTGTCAGTTAAGTTAAAGATGCTAAACTCCTAGAAGCTCTTATCAGCTCTCCTAACCCACCTCCCACCCCTCCACGAAGATCAAAAAGACTGCTCCAGCTTTTCTATCAGAAGGACCTAGGTTCGAATCTTGTTTCTGCCATTTTGGAATATTTCTTGCCCACCCTCTCTCCTAACAGCACATGATTTTCCTTGGGATGGGGGTGCATCTTTTCCTCTTTGTGACCTCTCTTAATGGGAATATAAATTTAGGTGTACCGCTCTTTCCTAGCCAAACTGGGACCATGGCTTTCCTTGGATCTGAGCCTTGAGTAAGGAATAAATTCTGACAAAAATGGTAAAACTCCTTTATCCTGATTGAAACATTGGGCAAGCTGCTTGAGTAATTCCTGGGAGTTGTCCTGTTCTTGTCTTGTTTTCTGGTTCTCCATAAATGCAGAGAGCTATCAACATCCTGTTGACAGAGCCCCCTTTCTGCTTTTATTTATTTATTTATTTACTTTTGCCAGAATGGGTTTCTGTAACCTGGAATCAGTAAAATCCAGGCTGATACACCTTTGAGATAGTTACTTAAATCTCTCTTATTCTTTAGTCTCGGCAGTTTTAAAATGGAAGAAATAATGCCTGTCATACAGGGTGGGGTATAGATAAAATGAGATGGTATAGTAATGAGCTTGGCACAGTGCCCCACACATGGGAGACATAATAAATGGTAGTTATGATTATAATTAATGTTTTTCACTCTCTCGGGCTACAAGCCCTGCCTTGGGGTGATTCCATTCCAAGCCCCTCTGAGTTTACAGTCTTCCTTCAGAGGTGACCTGGCATCCTGGGTTCAGTGAGAAAAGACAGGCTCAGAAATAGAAAAAGTAGAATGAGCTGGAACCTGAAAAGCAGTGAGGAAACTGACAGAGAGGAGAGCTGTGAGGAAGCTGGAGGTGTCATCTGGGAGTGAAGGATGAGCAAAGTGTGGGGTGGGGGTAAGAGGCTCACACAGATCCCTATTTCTGTTCCCACTATCATAATTGGAATTTTGAGCCTTCTGTTACTTCAGATGCATTCTTTATAATTCTGCTAGTGGAAAGCTGGCTGCATTTTCCTTCTGCCTGAATTGTGTCCGTGGACGTAGATATTTTCACTTATCTAAGAAGCATTTGTCTCTTTCTTGGTTTTGTTTTTCTATCGATGGAAATTACATCTTTCTAGTCTTGCTTAGTAAGAAGCGGTACATTGTCTCAGTTGTGATTTCTCCTGTCTCTCTGGGCATAATAAGTGTTAAAACTGCTTTCTGCCTTGAGGCTACTCCTCCTAAAGGGCACAGCGTGGGGGTTCGTTGCACGTTCGAGCTCTTCCACATGAATCCAAATCGTAGCTTCTTCACCAACTAGCTGTGTGACTTCAGGAAAGTAGCATAACCTCTCTTTGCCTCGTTTTCCCTTCTGTAAAATATAGGGTGATAATAATACTATGTTGTGGAGATTAGGAGACAAATGCACATGGCCCAGCAGGTGATTTATAATAAGTGCTCAGTGAATACATTTGTTGCCACCAAGAGAAATGAACATTGTTTAATTTAAGGGAAAAGGAGGAGTGGATCGAAAAGATTCTGGGATATTCACAGAATTTAAGACGTGGGTGGTAACTCTGGGTTAAGAAAGAGAGAACACAGGACAGGGCTGGCCTCTAAGTAGCAAGATTTGGCTGGATGATTCCCCTGGGGCCTTGCCATCAAAGTGATGCTCTTACCAGCCTGCTAGGCTCACTGCCTCTCCTTTCAAATGCACAGCATCCTAAGTATCAAGCAATGGGAAGAACCAATGTAACCCCAGATCATATCATATGGGGGAACCATTTCAGGGCCCGAATCTGGTTTAGATTTTTGAAAAAGCATGAACTTTGCATCCCTTTTCCTGTTTATCAAAAATGAAATCGGTGTTAGTAAAGGGCAAAGCTCAGGTTGAGCCTGGCGAGACAAGAGCCCTGCAAAGCCCTGGCTCCTTTTAAATCCTCGCTCAAGGCAGAATCCTCACAGAGGAAAATGCTTTTATTAGCCCTGAGATTATGGTAAAAAAATTTTCAGAAAACTGCAGATCACCTTTGATCCCAAAAGTCTTGCCCAAACAAAAAGTTTTCATTATTTTCTCCATGATACCTCTAAGCAGTAGTGTCAATTGGTGAAATATCTTTGTTCTGTTTGTGTTGTTTGAAATACAATTTGTACTCTGGGGTTTAGAAATTTAGATGGAGGGGGCATATTTATAAAAAAAAATGTTCTGAATTGCTTTGGAGTTTATAAATAATTGAATAGATCCTCTCAGTGGGTAATCTGAAGCTATAATTTAGAAACCATTTTGGGGAAACTTTTTTAAGCAAAGGTGCACTGAAGCCATCCTTATTAAATATCATGGCAATGGTCTATTGAGTTAAACACAATTTCCAAAAGTGTAAAAGCTTCAGTCTAGAGAGGAGGAGCATGAGGAGCGGGAGGAGGAGGAGGAGGAGGTAGAGGAAGAGGATGATGGTAACATTTATTCTGTGCCATGCATTATACATACTAATGCATTGACTTCTATCAACAACTCTGTGAAGTAGGTACTGTTATTATCTCCATTTTATAGATCAGGGAACTGAGGCACAGAGAAGTGAATTGACTCATCCTTAATCACACAGCAGGTAAGTGGCAGAGAGGGATATAAACTCAGGTCATCTCAGGCTAGAGCCCAGGCTCTTGGCCAGCACATTCCACAGTAATTTATAGGCTGGGAACATCAGGTTCCAGACTGAAGAAGGAAAGGGACTCAGAAATGAAAAAAACATTTGTAATACACCCCCCATGCCAATATTTACCATGTGTACATTGTCTCGTTTGTTCCTCTCAACAAGCCTTTAAAGAAGGTGGTATTATACTAATTCTAGAGGTGTTAAAAGATAAACTGAGGCATATTAAAAATTGTAAGAGTTTATTTGGGCAAAAATCTTTTCGAATTGGGCAGCAGCCAGTCTAGCAGATAGAAAGGCACTCCAAGGAGCTGTAGAAAATAAAAGACTTTTTTTAGACAGATGGGAGCAGGAATAAGGAAGCTATTCTAGGCAAAAAGTGAGTTGGTTATTGCAAAGTTACTTTCCTTTAGGGGATGGTACCGGTATACTGGGCAGGTTGCCTAAATGATGAAGATAAATAAGGTGATTCCTAATTGACTGGACTAAGTAAGATTCCATTTCTTGGAACTGATACTGTAACAAAGTGAAGACTCAGTATGGTGACATGGAGCTTAGCTTAAGTGACTCCATTTTGGGCTTATCTTGTTTTCAACAAAGGTAAAAAAAACCTGCTTGATAGAGGAAGTTAGGCAGATAGTGTTCAAATTCAGGCATCTAAGATTTCACAGTTTGTATTTTAGGAGGGGGGAGGGGAGATATATATATATATATATCAGTCTTCTTAATTAAACTAATTGAAATATTTCTCTCTTCAACTTCTTTAAATGTACCCCATTTTATATTCTGATTTGTTTGTTATTCGCAACATATCAGTATAATTAAAAAAAAAAAAAGAAAAGAAAAAGACTCCAGAAGTGAAGTCTCAGAGTTCTGATCTAGAGACCAGTCATGAGCAGAGGATCTGAAATACTAGCTTCTCATAATGGTCTTAACATGAATTTCGGAAAACCCTTAGGTTATAGATCATGGGTTAAGCTAAGTCTATCCACGAGGACTTTCAGTCTCAATCTCTGAATACAGGAGCAAAGGCACTTGCCAATTCAATTGCTAAAAGAAATGAAATCGTATCTTGATAAAACTCGTACTCTAAGAAACATAAAGTCAATTTTCTTAAAGAAAACAAAACAAAACTAAGTAAAGACTAACACTTTTGAGATTAGAAAGTTAATCTATATACATATGCACAGATGGTTCAGAAACCTAGTAGGATATGAGGCCTGCAGTCTCAAAGGATCTGGTCTTGAGACACTTCCTAAATTCTCCCATCTGAAAAATGGAATCATAGTACCAGCTCATTTTATATGACAAAGATGAATAAATGGGATGCAATATTTCTCTATTACATGAATTAAATGTAAGTTATTTTGGAGTAGATTATCTACTTCTAAAAATAGTCAAAAGTAACTTTAAAGGTGGCCAAAGCCAGCCATAGAAACAGACTTTCTTGGGACCAGAATTTGTCATTTTTATTTATACCAAGAGCATGATATAACAGAGGGACTACCTCAGTGCAAGAGGCTTGCATCCGTTATTATGAAAAGACTGCTAATGCCCAAAGGTCTTTTCTAGATACTAAATAACATTATTGACGGGTGAGACTGGAATTGGTCTATGTTCAAGATTTTCTTGAGAGTGTGTCCGTCACTGAGAGCAAGGCTTAGAAATGCCAGCTTGTACCATTAGTGCCCGCAAACATCCTCGTTTGATCTCACTTGACAATTTTTTTGTGTGTGGGTGTATGAACCAAGATCCAAGCTCAAATAAAGGAGCATTAAATGTACAAGAGAGATATTTAGTTTCCAAGTATGCCTCCTCCAGTTTAAGTCAACAAACAGACAGGGAGAAATTTTAGAAGAAGAAAGTCCTAGGCAAAGTAGCAAAGCTAGCTAAAGAAAACAGAGGGAAGTCAAATAGGTTTTAGCTCATTCTTTCATTCTTTTATTTAATCATTCTATTCATTTTTTTCAACATACCTTATTGACTGTGTCTCTTATCACATGCTAAAAATATATAGTACCTCACCGACCCTCCACAATTCATGAGGTAAGGAAAGCTAGTAGCCCCACTTTATACATAAAAAAAAACCAGAGACTCAGAGGGGGAAAAAACTCTGCCAAGGTCACACAGGTGGTATGTGATAGAGGCTGGATTTGAATGCTGGGCACTTTGTTTCAAAGCCCACACCTATTCTACCAGGCCAGGCTCAAACTTTCCAGTGTTAGAATTCTCTGGGAGAAACTTCTTAAGTGCAGATCCTAGGCCTCTACCTCTAGATAGTTTGATTTGGTTGGTCTGGAGAGGGGGCCAGGGATCTCCATGATTCTGACACCTTTCAGCAGCAAATTGTACTTTGATAAATATTACCCTATCTTATGTTGTCACTTAACAGATAGTAGTTTCTTTTGGAACAACTTTGAGATCACCTTCATGGTCAGCCTCAATATCTCCATGGGAAAACTAAAATAATAAAAATCTACCTTGATCCCTGCTAGGAAGATGAAAACATGCTGTATGGAAAGCAGTGTGTCTGACATGCAGAGACTGCTTTGTAAATGATACCCTCCTTTCCCAACAAAGCAGAAAGCATCAGAATATTCAACATTAAGAACTTTACAGAGTGGCCAATTTATGAGATGAATCATTTGCCTGACCTAAATCAGGACTAAGGGAGAGAGAAGAGATACAGGAAGAAATGAAGTTTGCCTAAGCAAGGAATGGTGGGAATAGGAGTACAGGAGATCATGAAAAGAAAATTACTTGAGAAGTAAGGCAATCTTTATTGCTAAAGTCTTCCGGAGAAATCTCATGAATTCCAACTCCACTGCTGGACCATTGAGTGGCTATGGACCAATTACTTTCAGAACATCACTTCTTTCAGCTATAAACCCAAGATGATAAAATGAGGAGTATACAGAGGAGTCTGCAGGAAACTAAAAAGTTATCAGGCACATAGCAGACATGTGAAAATGGTTGCTCTGGAGACTATGATCGTATCATAATTAGAAGAATTATTATTACCATATCTTGAGCCTGAAGAAGAAATAGTACAGTACAAGCTCATAATCCTTGATATGAAACCCTTGAAATCAGAGCTTTTGGATTTTGAATTATGGTGCATATACCACATATCGCATAACACATCAGGGACTGGACAGCAACCTGTAATCAAACGTATCAAGTTTTCCACAGTGAAATGGATGAATATTCACACTATGTGGTAAAAGTAAACTCGTGTCAGTTCAGGTTACATTTCGCCATTGAATGCTTTACAGAAAGCTTTTAGTGTTTATAGATTTTTGGATCTTAGAATTACAGATAAGGGATTGTGAACCTGTCTAACAATTTCATTAACAATATTCTCCCCAGATGCTACTTCCCAAATCCATAAAGTGGATGCAACGTTAGTAGAAAATGTAATGTTCTGCTTAAATTAATTCAATACATTTTTATCAAATTAAAGTTTTATAGATTATTAACTAATAAGATGAATTGGAGAATTGGATTGCACTATTTTTTTGCTTTTTCTTCTTTTTTTTTTTTGCAGATATTAAAAGGTAAAATAAAATCAGAGAAAGTTTAGAAATCAGAGGGAAAAATTGCCTTTATTATGTAAGCATTCTAAAAACATCTACTATCATTTTTTACGTATTCATTTATAGTATTTATATAAATTTTTGTCTAAATATAAATATATTAACTATATAATGTAAAATTTAAAAAAAGATTTTCATCTTTCTACAATACATTCACAGGGGGCACTGTAAAGTTTGCATACTATTGCATATTATCATTTTTATATAACAATTCCCTATTGGTGGAAGTTTTCACTGTTACCAAATTGCTCCAATGAACCGCATTTTCTCAGACAAGTTTATTTCCTAGAATTCGTTTTAGCATGATAATGCAAACATTTTGGTACAAAATGTTTAAAGATCTTGGACCAAAACAAGGGTAGGTATTAGGAACAGAGTCAAGAACTGCAAACTACATGCAATGCTAGATGTCTTTTAAGTTCATAAAAGGCAGTCTGGGAGATTATCCCAATGTTAGGTGAGAGAAGTCTATATTCAAAGCTGAAGGTGTGAGGAGAACTGAGTTTAGAGAGAGAGGGGTGAGCAAGGGCCATGGGTAGCAGTTCATGTCATTGTGTGGGACAGTCATTTTCAGCAGCATGATCTGTGTGGTTCTGTGAATAGTCTACGTGGGTTGGTTTACAAGTATAGAGGCAAATGTACGTGTCTGGAATGTTTCTTTCCTGTAGTCTAGTGTTTATTTTTAAGTGATTGCTCAAAGTTGGCCTTATTTTTACCTGACTTTAGTCCAAGTTACCATCTACTCTTACCTGGACTCCTGAAAAACCATCCTGACTCTTTTCAAACATTCACTCTGAACCTTCTGTAATCCATTTCCCACACAGCAGCCAAAGGATCTTTGGAGTGCAAAAAGGTTTACTCATCCACGCCCTGTTTAAAAGCCTTCAGTGTCTTCCTGGACAAAGATAAAAATACTTAATGTGCATCAGTTCAGACTCTGATTATAAATAGTAAGCAACCTAATTCAAGTTGACTTTAAATAAAAAAGGAAATGCTATTGACTAATCCTATCAAATAATCAAGGCTCAGGACTTTAAAAGATTTAATAAAGATCTGCTTCCTCTCTCCACTAGCTTTGCTCCCTCTATGTTGACTCTTCTCAGATGAGCAAACTCTGTGGCTATAACAAATTCTAATTCATGTGCTGTGGGGATAAACCCTTACCTCAGCAGTCTCGACCAAAGCCTTGGGGTTTATTCTGATTGGACTGGTTTGAGTCATGTATTCACTCCCAAACCAACTGATTGGCCAACAGCTGGATCACGTGCTTTATTTAGATTCCGTCTCTCACAATTCATATGGACTGAAAGTGGGGAGAGATGTTTGTAGGAAAACTGGAGTTTTTGCTTTAAGAAGAGTGAAAATGCATTGGGAGGAGGAAGAGATACAAATGTTCACTATTATGTTTATATATCAGGCTTTACATTTTTCTATTTCCTATTTCTTCTGCTTTATCTAGCATAACATTCCCCTTTGCTTTCTGTAATCCAGCTACATTAGTTTTTCTATCAGCTACTACTGCATAACAAACCACCCCCAAACTTAGTGTGTTAAAATAATAACTATTTAGCATTTCTCATTGGTCCATGAATCAGCTTAGTGGTTCTGCTGATCTGAGTTGGACTTATTTAGGTGGATCCTGCCCTGGCTTCCTCTGCATCTGTGCTCAGGCCAGCAGAGGGCTAGCTGGTCTAGAATAGCCTAGGCTGGGATGACACAGCTCTGCTTCATGTGGCCTCTCATTATCTAGCAAGTTAGCACATGTTTGTTTTTATGGTGGGTTCACGGTCCCAGAGAGCAGGCAGCAGTGTTCAAAGTGTCTTGACTTCTGTGCTCAACACTGGGACTTCCACCATAAGCAAGTTGTGTGGCCAAGCTCAGGATCATGTGGGAGGGTATTACCAAAGGGTGTGGACACAGGAATGTGTGAAAACTGGGGCCGTGACTGCAATCAATCTACCAGTCCTTTTTAGTTTTTCTAATGAATGCATATTGCTTCTTCCCACAACACTGTTTTTGCACTTGCTTTTCCTCTGGCCTAGAACACCCTTCCTGTCTTTTCCCCACACTTTGATATCCCCAGTTAATTCTTACCTATCCTTCAGACCTCTCTAACTCAGTAAAACTGCTATGTTATATACATTAACATTAACATGCAGCTACCTCCCAAAGCTTTTATCAATGTAGGATTTTATATTTTTCGGTGTGATTATTTGATTAATGTCTATATTCCCACAGTTCATTATAAACTCCATGAGGATAAGGACTAGCTTTTATTCTTCTTTTTCTCTTAATTTTTCTTCTCTTTTTTTATTAACAATTTTTTCTTACCATTTTAGACTTGGCACCTAGTATAATGCTTGGCAAACATTAGAATGTCAAAAATATTTGTTAATTGAATGTATAATTGGTTGAGTATTATAAGAAAGATTGTACCCTTTAGGGTACTTTGAAAATATGGCTGCCTTTCTTGCCATACTAGTCTTATTAGCTGTAGTTCTATTTCTTGTATATGATAGTGGAAGAGATCGGGAGTGTAACTTTCTGAGAGGGAGCAGATAAAAACTTATTCTCCTAGTGTGCCAAATAGAAGATGAAATGACAAATCTTATTTAATATCATTAAATCATACATTTCTTCTGGTTGCTGCAGTTGGGGTGGACCTAATTTTGTTTACAAATTTGGTGACCAATATCACCTTCCTTCTATGCACATTACTGTTTGAGAATTAATGGATGCTCAGGCATATGTTAACTTATTCATTTACTTAGTCAACATTTATCGAAGACCAGCTATGTTACAGAACTTATGAGTATAGTCATGAATCTACATGCAAAGGACAGAATTCCAGAAAAAAAACATTTGCTGAGAAAAACAAAGCATATAAATGCACTTGTTGGAACACTATTAATGTCTGATTTTTTGGTAAAGAACAAAGGGAATCTGTTACTGAAATTTTTAAAATATACTTTCTTTAGATATAAGCTATTGAAGAGGAAGTTGAATCACTGTGTCAAAATGAAAAATTAAACCTGCTGAAATATGAGGAAGAATATTGGAACTGGAGGAGAGTGAGAGAAATACAATTCGATGTAAATGATTCTGTCTGCTGCAGTAAAAAATGTATATGTTTCTTCATTCTACAAATACTTCCATATTTCTAAAATGATGACCTTTTTATTTTGAATAGGCTTAAGCCTTATGTGGAAGCCAGCCACAGAATTAGAAGTTTCAAAATTTGTTGAGGAACTGCAGGAAGATCACTTATTTGGTGAACTGGAGAGGCAATAAACTTCAGGTATTCGGTGGCTCTGTGGTCCCAGTGCTAGCTGAGAGAAGGATACCACTCACCATAATCACCCTAAAGTGGCACAGTAAATTGCAATGTGGGCTCCAATTCTTTACCCTTCCCTCTATCCATGCTTTTTGTCATGTTATTTTGGAGTTTTCTCCCAATGTGGGCAGCATGACCAGCCCTGCCCCTTGATACTGGAGTCAGCATGGAACTTGCTTTGGCCAGTGTGCTAAATTAGCAGCCAATGGAAGTAGAAGAGGCTTGACTTGGGCTTGCACTTCTCTCTTGAACCTCTAACCATCACAGTGGAAACAAGTCCAGGATAGCTTACTTGTCTCAGGGGAAGGATGAAGGACATGTGGAAAAGTGGTAGGCTAAATCAGTTGAGTCTAGCCTAGATCAGTCAATAGCCAATCAAACCCACAAATGTAAATGATCTTATCCATAGACAGCACAACACATAGATAACTCCTAGTTAACCCCAGATGAATGTGCAATAGATGCCTGTTGTATGCCACTGGGATTATGGTTGCTATGCAACCATAGCTAACTCAGACTAGTTATGTTGACCTTCTAGTCCTTCATTTCACTGCTTGATTGAATCTGGAAATGCAGTTTAGAGTTTGATGGAATACTCAGGAACTTAAACTTTCTTACGTACTAAGATCAGTGTTCTCACTGAATTCAAGGGTTAAATGGTATAATTAAAAAGAAGTGTTCTGGGATCAGAAAACCTAAATTCAGGTTCTGATTTTTCAGAATACTACTTGTATGTTACACTTTGGTTAGGTTCCTTAATTTCTCTAACATCAGCCTCCCCATTTCTAAAATGGGGATAATAATACTTGCTACAGGCATTTTATGATAATTAACTAGCATCACACAGGTGGAATGTATATCTCAAGCAAAATATATGTGTTGTGGATCAAACTGTATTCCCCAGAAAGATATGTTGCAGTCCTAACCCCAGTTACCTTTGAATGTGACCTTATATGGAAATAGTGTTATTGCAGATATAATCAAGTTAAGATTAGGTGGGCCCTAATTCAGTGACTGGTATCCTTATAAGTAGAGGAAGATTTGGAGACATACACAGGGAAGAAGGCCATGAGATGAAGACAGAAATTGTAGTGATACAGCTATGGGCCAATGGACACTAAGGATTGCTAGCAACTACCAGCAGCTAGAAAAGAGGCAAGGAAAGATTATTCCTTAGAGCCTTCAGTGGGAACATGGCCCTGCTGACACTTTGATTTTAGACTCCCAGCTTCTAGAACTGTGAGTTAATAAATTTCTGTTGTTTTAAGCTCTTGTTCATTGTACTTTGTTCAGCAGCCCTGGGGAACTAATACAATATAAATGTCAGGTATTGTGCCAAATTATAAATTTTACAAAGAAGAAAGAGTCAACTTGTTTATAAGTATATGTGAGTCATCTTCAGGAGCTACAGAAATATTGAGAAGTAGGATCCTTTTAGGGTTTTGAGTTCCCACGGGTGAAGTAACTACACTTATGGAATTTGAGTATTAATATTAATGTGAATTCAGTTGTATCTACAAAAGAGTAAAGCTCAGGGGATTTCTTGTTACTTAGTGAAGAAATAATATATAATAATATTGAATAATCACTAATATTTATCAAGTTCCAAGTACTGTTCTCAGTGTTTTTAGTTATTAACTCCTTTAAATCTCTCAATAACATTATGAGGTACAGGATCACTAGGGTTAAACAACTCTGACCAGGAAAACCTGATCTTAAATGTTTAAAACTGAGGAATAAAAGAGTAAAGTAACATGCCTATGGTCTTCAGCTGGAGCCAAGATTTGAACCCAACTGGTCTATGCTTTTGACCATTGCCCACAGTAGTGCTAGATACAGGAGGAGAATGGAGGCAGGGAACCCAGTGTGGTGATTATTATAATCATCCATGGATCGAGAGTTAAGGGCCTGCATGAGATTGATACTTGTGAAACTGAATAAAATAGATTTCTTTGAGAAATATTACAAAGGAAATAATTATTTAGAAAAATGAGAAAAGAAATAGCTTTTTGTTCATATTGAAATATTCAAAAAGAGAGAGACAATTTATTTTAACTCCAACAGTATTTAATTTCAAGCCAGAAAATAAGTGAGGTGCATGATAAATAAAATAAAAAAAAATTCCCATAGTCACTATAAAAAATTTCACTTTCACAAAATAATTTGGGATATCTCTCAAAGTCTATATTTTCTTTTTCTAAAACTTCTAAAGTTGCTTCTCTTTTATGATTTCCTTTTATCATAAGCTTCAAGATACAAGCTGGTTATGCTATTCTCAATAAATAACAGTATTCTAAAATATTTTTTTTTCTTTGCAACTTTGAACCATAAATTTGAAAGTAGTAAAATTAGAAGTGTTGTTTTTATGCACAATTTACTTTTTTAGTAGGTGGTATAAAATAAAATAAGGAATAGTTAATTAATTTGGTTAGGAAAAACATATATATGTATTTTTAAATAGTTTATTCGCTAAATTTAATTAAGAAAATCAACAAGTCTGCTAGAAACTGATAATTACTTGAATAATGAGTGATACAAATTCTTTCTAAAAATATAAGTTGCAAAAAAGGAAAAACAAGCTAAAGGCAGCATAAATGTTCTTTCTAATGGACGTGGCATATGGGAGAGAGACTGCATATAAAGATTAAGTAGAGCAGTTATTTCAGTTTAACCAAAACAAATGCCAATCTGGATGATTTAGGTAACCCTGAATTCTGTTTAACTTCAATAATTGAATTTTCCCATTGACCTGAATTATCCAGATGATGGCTTTAACAGTCTCTTTCTTCTCTGCCTGTGCAGATAAACACAGAGTGTAATGGTTTCTGTTTCATGCAGGTGAACTAAAGCAAAACTATCCAGTAAATGCCACTTGAGTAGATCTGAGCTTTCCTTCAGCATCGGAGATTTTCTTAATGAGTCTCTTCTCTGAGTCAGTAGTGCAGGATGAAAAGGACATGGGTCTTTGATGTTGGGCAATTGAAAATATGTTGGGTACAGGTGCCTGAATAGTTTGAATCATAAAACATAAACATCACTGTCAGTTTAATTTATTCATAGTTTGGGCAAATATTAGATAGGACTGTTCTAAACAAAGACCTTACATTAAAGATCCAGTTTTACTCATTAACTGAGGTTCCTTTCAACTCTGATTATATGAATATGTGAAATCTCAAAACTTTGTCTTTACAAGTGTGATCGAATCTTATGGGATTGACAACAATTACTTGATGGCCTTACTTTTTGAGAGAGTGATTAATAAAGCGATCCTGAAGGAAACAAAACATGTGCCCATTTGGTTCCGCCCTATTTCAGTTCTTGTTATGTATATTTGGGTAAAGATTCTGCTTAAGGAGATGCTTCTCGGACATAAACTGTAGAATTCATCTAATAGTTCAGAGTTTAGACTATAAAGGCAAACGGACTTTACTGGGACCACTGGTTCCAAACCAGGAACTCCAGCAGAAGCTCATAATAATGGGGGACACTGAATTATGTTCAACATTTTGAAAAAGTTGAAGTAAATTTAAAAATAAAAAGAAATTTAAAAATCAAAATATCCACTTGAAAGTTACATGTATCTGTGATTAATAAATACAGGGAAATCCAAACTTAAATGCAGTCTTCCTGGTGGAGAAAATTTTTAAAAATATGGACTTTACGAAAGAGAAGTGAATAAATATGTCTTTAATGTTTATAGGGTATGGAATCACTGATATTGTCCAACCTTTTTTTTCTTGGAGGAGACAATTAAGGTTAGAGTTGTAGAACAGCTTATTTAAGGTTGCAGAGATCAACTGTGACCTTGCTTCTACTAGACATGAAATCTAGAGATTTCTAGTGAAAATAGGCTAGAACTCATATGTTAAGGACTTTCCGAGAGAAAAGTTTGAAATGTAGGAAGTTCTGTTATCTTCAGTGATTTATGAATTTACCCAGGACAATATTTTATGCATGAGAATATTTTGTCATAAACATTTTCAAAATTGTCTCACTACTATCAAGACTTATCTTCAATAAAAAGTTACACAATATGGGTTCATTTTACCCTTAGTGAACCTATGTATACATCCCTTTGTATATGGTTACTCTTTATAGATAAACCATTGAGAGTATGATGTGTCAGAAGCTGCAAAGACAATAAAAGGCCAGTTAAACTATTACTGGACAACTGTAAAGACTAAAAAGAGTATTCAGAAAGTAAACTCTAAAACTCCAAAAAGAAGCGAATAATTGAGGCAAAATATCTACATAAAATGGTTTATATAAACCCTATAAATAAAGATAAACAAAAGCTTTAGATGCACTTAACATACTTTCAAGGTACTTTATTTCACCTAATCTAAGAAATTATATAAGTCAGTGATCATATAGGGAGAGATGAATCATACTTGGTATTTCTAATCAAGGCAATTTAACACAGGGACTGGCTATTCAGATCTAGAAAGCTACAAGTGCAAAAAGTGGGCGATGAAGCCACCTACATATTGATATTGCAGTTAAGTCACTATCACAATAGGGAATAAAAAGAGTTAGGTTCACCAAACCAAGCACTAGGAGCTTGGCCTTGTGTGGCTTGTGATTGAACCTCTGAGGGGCTACGGTGTGGCTGATGTCACAGCTGGTCATCGCTCCAGGGGCCTGCACTATGGCTCGTTCTGGAACTGCCAAAAGAATCCAGGAGCTGAAGCTACAACTGTCCTCTGTTATTGGAGCAATTCTGATAGGAACTAGAAATGGGAAATAAGTCCTTTCTGTTCTCTTCCCACCTCCTAGTCTCCCTGCCAGGTCTCCCATTGGCAGAGCCTAACAGGAAGCTGTGGGGGCAGGGGGATGTGGCATCTGTGGTCCCCATACCTGATCTCAAGTATCACAGAGTACATAAGAGGAGTGCATTTGATGCTGAGAGGAATAGGTAAATAATCTGCACAGTTGCTACTGATTGTAAAATATCTCATTTTACCTATCCCGAAGAAAGAAAAAATGACAAGCTACAGCATAAAACTTTAATGTCTTAGAATTCCTCCATAAATTTTGCTTTCTTCTCCATCAAAGTATTATAAAGGAGCATTTCTCGGAGTGCTTTGCTATTCTCTTGGATTTTTCCCCTCTGTCGCAGACACCCATCCTGCAAGCTTTCACATTGGCACTTTCATGGTTTTACTAGATGTACACTGAAGGTTTTCAGACAACAGCCAGTATTATGGATTGAATTGTATGTTCCCCAAAACTCATATGTTGAAGACCTAACCTCCAATACCTCAGAATGTGACTATATTTGGAGACAAGGCCTTTAAAGAGAGATGATTAATGTACGATGAGGCCATTAGGGTGGGCCACAATCCAACGTGACTGGTGTCTTTATAAGAAGAATTTGGACACAGAGATATCGGGGTGCTCATGCACGGAGGAAAGACCACGTGAAGATGCAGAGAGAAGATGGCCATCTGCAATCAGAGCGGTCTTAGAAGAAACCAATCCTGCTGGCACCTTGATCTTGGACTTCTAGTCTCCAGATCTTGGGGAAAATAAATTTTTGTTAAGCCACCCAGTTTGTGATATTTGGTTATTGCAGCCTTAACAAACTAACACAACCAGGAAAACATTTTAAATGGTATTTAACTCAACATACGAAGGACCAACAATTCACATAACCTGCTCAAGTACGGACAATGTGAACGTCTATGATGTGGTTCATATTCCTGCAGGCAATCAGAACTACATCTTAATGGTAGCCTGACCGATTTTAAGATGGAGCTCAATTTCTGAGCTCTATAATGAGAAAAAAATGTGCATCTTTGACTTAATGAAATGCAGGCATTCCTTTGGTCTTTACCTTTCATGCACCACAATTCTCTGTCAGGTCTATTCTCTCTAGAATCTGGTCTTTGTTTTTCCTAAATGCTTAATATTTAGTGAGTTCCAAACACATGTTTGTGTGCATTTAAGAGCTATATTCTTTATGTGGTCATTGACTCAGGAATCCAAGTAAGAGTAAATGGATAACTGAGTATTGAATTGCAAATTAAAAGCAACCTGAGTAGGTATAATTTTAATACACAAATCAAAAGTCCTCTTATCACAGAATAATTTAATCCGTGCAAGCAAATGGAATCCTAGTGGTGCTAAGTGATGGAGAGCTATGTCTGTGGGAGGGAAAAGTGCAAAGATCGATCCAACTTCTTTCTGGGAAGAAAGAAGAAGGCTATAGTGGGGATCTTTGCTCTGTAGCATAAAGCAGCAATTTCTGTTGTATTATTTTATCTAGAAGTTTAAGCCTCAACATTTAAAATGACTTTTGCAGTTATAAGATTCTGCCATATCCAGAATATGTATGGAAATATATACTTTAAGTTCTTTCATTAAACTGCCAACTCTTCATTTTGTTGTCCTTATTCATTTCTTCTAAGGCTCTTAGAAAAAAACACTTTAAAAAAAAAACGTATAAGCAAGTTAACAGGATATTAGGAAGCTATCACAGAGAACAATAATACTTAGACAAGGAATTTCAGTTTTTTCCAATTCAAGGACAATCAGCAATTTTCTTCTTTGCCGTCCCATTGGGGTGAAATGTCCCCCTTTATAAGTGCTGTTCCTAAACTGTAATTAAACAATTATCTTCTAGTTTCCAGCACTGAATTTTTTTTTTTTTTTTGTCTTCTGGACTCTGTTTAAATTGGATTATTTTTAGATGCTTTCAGTCTTCTGTCCCAGTGCCTAAAACTCCATCATCCTTTGGCTTCTTTATGCATTCAATCCATTCAGGTACTGTGTCAGTTAGAAGCTTTGGTTGCAAGTAAAAGGAAATGGGAGTCAAACTGGTTCAACAATCCAAGGGATTTATTGGCTCACATTACCAAAAAGTTTATTCAGGGTTCTACTTTTTTCTTTGTGAGTCTCTACACTTTACTTTCCTAGATTGACTTTCTGATTCCTTGTGGTCACAAGATAGCAGCCAGGAGAGTGTGGTTTTCCACAATTACAGAGCAAAATTTCTGAGTGCTATGCAGACAGACTGGACTGCCCCAAAGCAAATCTTTTATCTAAGATAAATAAATACCTGGTAGGCAATAGGTTGCTTCCATATTCAAGATATGGAAACAAACTAAGTACTCATCAACAGATGAATGTAGCCATAATCAATGGATAAAGAAGATATGGTGTACAAAAACAATAGAACATTATTCAGCCATGAGAAAGAATGAAATCTTGCCATTTGCAACAAAATAAATGAAATTTGAGGATGTTGTGTTAAGTGAAATAAGCCAGGCAGAGAAAGACAAATGCTGCATGGCGTCGCTTGTATGTGGAATCTTAAAAGAAAATAATCGAACTCATAGAAACAGTAGAAAAGTGGTTGCCAGGGATGTGGGGGAAATAGGGGATTGGTAAAAGGATTCAAGCTTTCAGCCATAAGACATATAAAATCTGAGGACTTAATGTAAAACATGATGGTTACAGTTGCTAACACTGTATTGTATAATTGAAATTTGTTAAGAGAGTAATAAATGTTCTCATCAAAAAAAAAAGGGATAAAGTATGTGAGGTCATGAATGTGTTAGTGTATACAGATATTGAATCACCACTTTATCTTACAAAAGCTAAAATTTATATATATATATACATATATACATATGTGTGTGTATATATATACACATATGTATATATATGTGTACTTATATATATAAATAATTTATTTAGTTGGTTTATCTGGAAAAGTACCTTTGACAAAGGACTTGGGATTTCTGGGATTGGTTTGCCCTCTCAGATCCTGCCCTGGAGCTGGAGTTGGCGAGTAGAACAGATATTGGGGAACTAACCACCATGCATACTATAGGCTCATAATTACTTTCCTCTTTGTGTTTATTTTCTCATACTCTGAAATATTTCTTTTTCTGATTTTTTTCTACATAACTAATACACTTTAAACTTGTCTCCAACTTTCATTCATTAAATTTTTTATCACTTGAGGCTTAGAATAACAAAGAGCATCCTGGCTAGGATTTTTCCCTCCTAGTCAGGACCTTCCAATCCTGAACGCTGCCATTTTAGTCTGGTTATCAGCTTAATGACTGTTTCAAGTGGAAGTAGGTTCCTTGTCTTTTACCAAGTGAGTACACAAGGAATGAAAAAAGCAAAAGCCAGTCGTTTTTGCTTTCACATTCTCTCCCACGTTCCCTAGGCACAGTAGAGAGCAGAAGGAGGTGTGATGAGCATATCTCAGCAACCTGGGGACCCTCTAGTACCTGCTCTAGCTTCAACAATTGTGCCAACAGGCTGCAAGTGAAATATATATAGAATATATTTTATCTTTTCTCAGGGTGCCTGAGAGAGAGAGCCAAAGTGTTTGCCCATTTCATAGGATATTCAAGTAAAGTCGAAGTTGTTAAGAATGGCCAAGAACTCAGGGGCTACTCTGAGAAAACAAACATAAAACAACAATCCTGTCAAATTACATTACTAATGCCATTTTATTCTTGAAATTTGAATATAGCATTTATCCTTAAGTAAAAACTATAGCATTATAATCATGTTGCACCCTTCTTGTATCTTAATTTTGGCAGGGTTCAACTAATTGGGGACCAGTCTGGAAATGTTATTTATAAAATATTAACACATTTAATTTATGTATTGCTATATTTTATTACAAATACTACCAGCCATGTTATTCTTTTAGAATCAAGACTCAGTGAGTCCAAAGATTAACTCCTTTTTAATTTAGTATTTTTATCAGAGTAATACAGGTAGATAGTTTTGAAATCAATAATATTGCAAATCTAATAATGAAAAAGAGATACCATAAAATTCTCCCATTCTCACCTCTGTATCTAGTCACTATCAACTCTTCATTTTTCTTTAGTTATTTACCTCTATATCTAATATAATTATACTACTGCCTTTTGATTTTCTTCCAAGAGAATTTTTCTTACCCACTTTTCCCAGCCCAGACTATGATGCAAGCATGCTCTCTTTGTTCATCTCACACTCTCTCCTCAACTCTCCTAATATAGTATAGTCATATCATAATATCATGTTAAATATTGTGTTTCTATTACTATATTTGTGTAAATATTACTTCCTGTGACCCAAGTTGTGTAATATGATTACGTTTCTTTTCTTCTACTCTCAGTTACTTTCCCCTGGAGTTTTAATAATTTCTCCAACTTTTCTGTTGCTTAGTTTAATCCTTCACTGTCATCAATTCTGTGCTTCCCCATCCCCCAAACCCACCCTAGTCACTGACCTTCGTGCAAAGCTCTTCACACAGCCCATTGTCAGCCCAGCACATCAATACACCTGTCAACTCCATTTTCTTCAGGGAAATCTGTGCTGAGTCATCTGTCCTCCTGTTCTATGCTGGACTTGCTGTTTTTGAGGCTGCTGTATAGCTGTCGCTTAGGGATTCTTTCTCCAATGCTGGGATTCCTAATAGAGCATAATGGTAGTTTTGTCTTAGAAAATAAAAATGGATTTTATCAAAAGTTCATCTCTGTCATTGTCGATGGCCACTAGAAAGGCTCAAGACCTAGAAGATGACTAAGGGCATGTTTTATTAGAGGGAATGAGGCATATACAAAGCTCATAGTTTAAACAAGCAACCCCACCTCCCACCCCAAACCCAACATATTATGTTTTCCATATTATTGTAGCTTAATGGCCATCAATATTTAGTGTTTCTATTGGGTTTATCCAAGTGTATTTTTCCTTTATTCTTCCTTACAATTTTTCTTCTATTTATTTAATGCTGTCTATTCATCTTCCCAGCCACAGACTTTTAAATTATTTCTGTGATCAAATTGATCTCTTCAGTAATACCTCCAGGTTATCATACATTTTCTATACTCTTTCAAACTTTTAAACCTTTGATTAAATTAGTAAAGCCGAAAATACATGGAAAGCTTGATTACGCAAATATTCATATATGTGTACAATTAATATAAATATATTATATACTATATTGAGTTCAAAATAGCATGTGTTTAATAAAGCAATTATCAACATTCCTAATTTAAAACCTTTAGAAAGATACATGTTGAGAAATACATATATCCTTATAAAGTTATTTTTATCTGTCATCTATTAATATCAACTTTTATCAATTAACAGACTTGATTTTCACAGTATCATGAATGCTTAACTGTCTGTTGACTGAGTGCTCATATGAAGCTCACTCCTAGCTGAACCCACTTAAGTATACCTGAAACGTACCTGAGCATATAAATGTATAAATATAAACAGAGAGATAGCTTGATAGTCATCTACATTCATGGAGCATTTCCCATGTGCTAGGCACTATTCTAATTGTTATATTTGCATTAACAGAATGAGTTTTTAGGAAATAGGTATTGCTATGGCCTCCATTTTAAACGCAGGAAAACTGATGCTTAAATGACTTGTCCAAAGCATTAGCTAATTAAATGGTAGAGCCCAGATTCTAATCCCTGTCTGCCTGACTCAAATCTGGGGCTTTCAGTACACTATACTACAGAGAATGTGTTACAGTGTCGCAGCTACTTAGAAGCTATTGATTAGGTCTCATGTGTGGAGTGTTGATTTTCAAGCATCACATTAAAA
>NW_006431210.1:2071405-2080485 GCF_000325575.1 Pteropus alecto
GAACATATGCGCTCATTTCTGTTGGGTATAGCTGGTAGTAGAATTATTAGGTCATATAACTTTAGTAAATACTGCACTAAATTTTCCTAAATAACCAATTTATACACCTTTCAGCAGCCAGATTTGGAATTCTAGTTACTCCCCATCTTTGTCAACAAGTGACATTGTTGGTCTTTCTCATTTTAACCATTTTGGTGGATTGTCAGTATTATCTCATTGGCATTTCAACTTACATTACTGTGATATCTAATGAAGTTGAACATATTTTCATGTCCATTTACCAATTGAAACCTGCTTTCATGAAGTGTCTATTCCAATCTTTTGCCCATTTTTTTCTATTAGGTTGTCTGGATGATAATATTTAATTGCCTAGATTATAATTTGGGGCCATATTTTTAAGAGCACAGAACAATCTCAATACTGTAGGACTAGGCATTTTGCCTGTGTATAGTTGTTGCAGTTTATTGAGTGTAACTGAGTAGTTCTCCCAGTTGCCTAGAGGAAAAGATGCCTGTTTACTCTCCTCCAGAGATTAAAAGCTGTCATAAGCAATATATATTTTTGGCAACTTGTATTTAACACCTGACGTGTTAGTGGAGATTTTCTTCTATTCCAATAGCCATATGCTCCCAGGTGACAACTCTGAGAGTGTTTACCTCTTAGACAAATGCTGACCTGTCACCACTTGACATATGGTGAACAGTAGGTGAACCCTTGCTCATCTATAGGACATCTGCTCCCCACTGCTTTCCTGGAGAGGTCACGATGCTTTGGGGCATATGCCTATCCAAGCCTTACAGCAGTGACACTTCCCTTTCCATGGGGCTTAAGAAACTGAGCCCATGCCAATGGTTTCACTAACATTTCTTAACATGAGACAAATTGGGAAATGATCTTACAAAAGCAGAGGTTTGAGTATTGTTTTGTTATTAAAAGGCAGGAGTAGAAATAACAGAGACATTGGTGAAAATTATATATGGATTGCTCAATCTCTGTAAAACTCAGTTTCCTTATCTGTAAAATGGGGACAATTATATAAGACTCACTTTACAAAGTTGTTGTGTGATTAGAAATAATGTATACAACATGTCTAATTTGGTGAAATATTTCACTTTTAAACAAAGAGCATAAAAGGCCTATTTTGGCTAGCTATGGTGTATTACAAACCACACTAAAATTTAGTGGCCTTAGTAGGCCTCAGAAGGCCAAAGTCAAGGTATTGGCTAGCTGGTATTTATCTGGAGGCTTGGGGGAAGAATCCTTTTCCAAGTTTATTGAGGTTGTTAGCAGTATTGGTCAGGAGCCACTCACTGCTTCTAGAGGCATTCATCCCCTCAGTCTTCAAGCCAGCAAGAGTCAACCGAGTCCTCCTCTTGCTTCCCATCTCTCAGTCATCATCTCCTGCCACCAGCCTAGAGAGCTGAGCTTTATCTTCCGGGCAAAGAGGGAGTGGAATCCTTCCCATATCCCTTAGACTATTTCAGTATGCTCAGTGGACTTCCAACTGCCAATATCTGTATCTCTATGCCTGAGCACTTTTCTGAAAACTTGAAAGGTTGCTCTGCCTATTCATGAAAGTCAAGAAGTACTCATTAGTCGTTGCTTGAGCAGCCTCAAACGATGACTAATAGTAGTGTATAAATACCTCAGATCCCTCACTTAGTGTATTTGTATTAGTTTCCTCTGACTTTCATAGCAAAGTATTGCAAACTGGGGGCCTTAAAAGCAGAATTTGATTCTTTTACAATTCTGAAGACCAGAAGTTCAAAATCAAGTTCTTAGCAGGGCTATGCTCCCTCTAAGACTCTGAGTAGAATCCTGACTTGCCTCTTCCAGCTTTTGCTGGTTACCATCATTCCTTGGTGTTCCTTGGCTCCAGCTGTAATACCCCGATATCTGTCTCTATCATCACATGGCATTCTTTCATCATTTCTTCACATTGTCTTCTTATAATGACACTAGTCATATTGAATTAAGGGCCCACCCTACTCTTGTATGACTTTATTTCTACCTAACTATATCTGCAATGACCCTATTTCCAAATAAGGTCATAATCTGAGGTATTGGGGTTTAGGACTTCAATGCATCTTTTTGAAAGATATAATTCAACCTATGACACTTAGGGTGGGAAAATTCTTTGGTTTAAATTTTATGCCATTTCCCAGAATTTCTCCACAGAATTGGGCTCTGGTTGCCCATCATGGTAGCTGGCTTTATAATGCTTTTCTTGGCCACCTTCCCTTCCCCACATCACTTCCCTACTCCCCTGCTGTGTTTCCTTGATGTCCTAAATAAACTTTCTACACTTAAGTCCTTGTCTCAGGTGACCCAAACAAAAAAAGCATTTGTTTCTGGGGGAACCCAAACAAAATTAATGAGTCACTGAGGATTTCTGATGGTAGACTGACACATTCATAACTTACCTTTTGGACTTTAATTGATGCTCTAACAATGTTTGGGTAACACTTAGAGTATACTGGAGTTGAATAGAAGTACATAGAGTGAACAGTTGGTGAATAGAGTAATGTTACATTTATTTCCATTATGGATTAGATATAAAAGAGACAGACCTGTTGGTACACAGGATGGTGTCCTGCTTTCTGTAAATTCCATTGGTATCTGCTTCTCATGTTCTGGTTATAACCAGAAGTTTGCATGCCTCCATCAAGCATACTGACAAAACAGCTTTGAGCCCTTAACAGTATTATCTGAGATTTATACTGCTTATAAAAACAGTCCTCATAGAAGTTCGACTGTGGTCAGTTTAAGGATCTTGCCTTTATGTGGATTAGCCTCAGGGTTTCTTCCACTCAGTCTACCTAAGGATTTCTAAACATGTAATTTCCAAAGAATGTTTCTTGTCTAAATCCTTCTATCAATTTAATTTAGCGCTTATCAAATACACAACAAGGAGTTGTTATTTCAAAACAAGAAAGCAGAAAACAAATTCTTATTCTTTAAGAAAAAAAAGCAATAACAGTAATAACAAGCATAACTGTTACAATATCAAAGATGGTCATGGTGTGAAATCAGAGAGTAGGAAGGGAATGGTAGGTAAAGGGCAAAGTAAAGTTATTTTCACAACTCAGTCTCTGTCTCTTGTGTCTGTCAGAGAATCATTCCGTAATGATCATGAATGCAGTAGTTATAAATCCCTTTCACATAAAAAAAGAATCATTTGTGACAACCTTGAAACTGAAATCTAGATGAGCAAAGAAATATGTAATCAACCCTTTGACCTTTATGTGATATTCCTTTCTGATTCATTTAGCAGCTGAGCTTCTGAGAATGGGCACCCCAGTTTCATTTGCCAGTTCTCTGGCTACAAGTAGATTCCTGTGCCTGTAAGGTCATGTCTGTCTGGAGCATGGCATCTAAGATGATACCTCCCTCACCCCTGCATTTATCTAGCCACATTAGCATCAGAGCAGAGATGATGGGCCCACAAGTTTGGTTTCTGACTAGATGTGCTGTTTCTATCTTTCCATGGCTTATAGCTCATGCGTGTATTATATCAGCCACTGTATATGTGTTGTGTTCCAGAAATATATGTTTGTTAAATCAATGAGTTACTTAGAAATCTCCTAAAGTGAGGTATACAACAGAGGATGAAAACCTGAAGGGTGAGCTTAGAGTAGAATATACATGTGAAAGTTGAGGTTGACCACCAGGAAAACAAGCCACATATCAGGTGCTAAGAATTTCAAGTATGCATAAAGAAAATACAAAAATAGCCCCCGAGGAATCATAGCTTTGTCTAGGTCCTTTTCACAAGAGATGTGTTTATGAGCTGATTCTATTTACTTCAGGTAGACAAATGATGGCATTCTCTTAAAAAGTGATCTGGGGGGTAATGAAGGGGGAAGAAAAAGGAAATGGGGTGAAGAGGTCTTGGCAAATATACTTTTTTCAGTAGTGAGGGCTGCTCTGTTTCCAGCAGAGCTCAATTTTTGGAGGATACTGCCCTTCCTTAAAAAAGCATCAGTTCTACCCTGGAGATATATATGTATGCATGTGTGTAACTAATTGTAAACATCACATTAAACGATTACACAGCCAACACCATAATGGGCATGGTTAAATAGTACCATCTCTAGCATGCTCTTCTTGCGGGCTGCTTAGTTCTGTTACACAGGGAGCAACAATTATGTTGCCCAAAGTCAAGAGCCATCCCAGGCATGAGAGAATACTCTGCTGGAAGTGGTTACAGACCACGCAGAGAGACCACAGACATTCCTGTGTTAACAAATAAAGCATGTGGAGTGGCAAAGCCTCTGTAAAGATAACACTGACAGAGCATGTTATATGGTTGCAGATGCAAAAACCAAGGATTATTTTCAAATAGTAAACAAAGATCCTGACACAATACAACAGCCACATAGATAAAGCTCCTAGTCTGTGTCAAGCGTTACACATGCCTCATAGGTAAACCTAAGCACGATGCCGCCAAATAGGTGAGATAATAGATGTGCAATGAGCTCATCTTGGAGATGAGAAAATAGATGTGCAATGAGCTCCAGGTCACAGACTTGTAAGAGACAGGACAAAGAATCAAAATAAGGTTTGTGTGATTCTACGGATCTGAAATCTTTGCAGCGCACTGCCCTGCAGTGCCTTAGTGCAGAGTAGAGCAGGACGAGGCTATATCTGATATGTTGAAGCGAGTCAGCAGGCTTGCAAAATGGAAGAGGAACCCAGATTAGAAAATAATTACAACAGAAGATCAGGGTTGTTTTCAGGTTCCTAATAAAGGAACAACCTGCACTAGTATTCTAATCCACTGAATATTCTTATGCATGTAAATTAATAACTATTTTTATCATTTAAGAATGCATATATTTAAAGAATCTCTTTCAGGTCTTATCACAGATATTGATTTCGATGAATACTAGAGATCCAAGACTCTGGTCTCCAGAATGGGCAGAACCTTTGATGAGTAGACCTTGATCCAGATTGCTGTCAGCACAGGCTCATCCTGCTACAGACAGCAGTTGCCTTAAAGAAACAAAAGTAGCTTTCCTCATGGAACTTCAACTCTATGAAAAACAGCCTTAAACTTATGAGAACAGACCAGACTCATCACATTTCCACATGAACTCCTGCAGATTGTCACACAATGAGACTGAAAGGCTGCAAGTTTATAAGGGACATGTGGCTGGTCTTCTCATATCCCATATAACATGTCATTTGATACTGCTGTGACAAGATAGAGTCTGCAGAGAAAAGCTCAGCAAGATTTGTAAAAAGAATTAGCATTTAAATAAGTTAAAATAGCACCTCTGGGAAATAGTATCAAGGAGACCACAATTTATAAATATTGTTAGGGGTCATCATTCTGATTTTGGACAGAAAATGCTCACTCACTAAATCAGGAAGACATTTCTCCCCCTACTACCAGGGAAAGATGACAAGTCTCCCTTCCCTTTCCTCAACCTGGCCGTAGCAGTTAGCAGATCCCACTCAGTGATCCGTTTGTCAGTGTCTATGAGCAGCACAAAACAGGAAGTGCCTGTAATCAAGCTGGGAGGAGCTGTTCCAAGTCTGAATTTACCCGAGGGGATCTTCAGAAAGGGCAGAAAGCAAAGGTATGCAAATAGAGCTAGGCAGGGGGAAAGATTAAATGTTGCTATTTGAATGCATAAATGTTTAATAAGTACCCACGGATCTGGGAAAGAAATTTTCAGAGAAAATAGTTAAAAATAGTATTCTACCTGAGCAGCTTGTACACTGAGGCCAGCACTGTGTCTCTGTGTTTATTTGGTTTCAGGATTAGTATCTTAGCTTTTCCAGGCTTGGACTCCTAACTTACCTGCTCAGTGCTTACTACTACCCTTTTCTTGTATGATCATCTCAAGTTGCTTTAGTTAACTGTTCTGCTCTCCAGTGTTAATTCAGGCATTTTGGGTGGGACTGGCCTATTGCTCTCTCCCAGATTTAGGACTGGGCTTGTGACTCTGACCTGACCACTTGGTGTGTTCCACAACTGATCAGGTCCCCAACTCTGATTAGTCAGAGATGGACACATGACCCAAGTTGGTCTAGAGAGACTCAACTGTGAGAATTTTTTTTTTCTAGAACTATTGAAAAAGAGATGCTCTCTCTTTGTGAGGGTTGTTTTCTGAGCTGGTAGGGTATAGACCTGGAGCTGTGGGCATTATTCTACCATGAGGAGGAGACATCATGCAGGAAAGCAGAGTCCAGAAATAGAGGGAAACTGAGTCCTGATAATATTGTTTGAGCTCCTAGGCCCTACCTTACCTAAAACGAGCATATCTCTGGACTTTTTAGGTACTATTCTAATAGATTATCTTTCATCGTTTAAGCCATTTTGGGTTAATTTATTCGCAATCCCGATGGATATAATTCTCAAGTCTTTTCCAGAGACGAGAGTTTACTGAGGTCCCTAAACCTCAGCCATCCTACTTGGAATCCTGCTGTCAGACCTCTTTGATTCTGAGGATCTCCCTAAATTTTCTATTCTGCTCCTTTAGATCAATGGTTCCCAATTGAAGATAATTTTGCCCCCCAAGGAACATATGGCAATATCTGGAGACATTTTTGGTTGTCATAAATGGCGGTAGGGTGTACGGGCGTGGAATGCCACTAAATATCCTATATTGCAGAGGATAGCCCCTTACAAGAAAGAATTATTCATCTAAAATGTCAATCGTGCCTGTGATATTGTGACTTATAATAGAAGTTCCTAGCACAGAGCTCTAGGTATTTCCTAAACCAAGATGTCTTTTGTTATGTTAATAAAGTGACTTTTGAAAAGCCCCTAGGTAACCTAAGGATGGCAGCGGTTACCAGTGGAGCCAACCAAGTGATTAGAGGGTTGGAATTTTAGCCCCACCCCTGACCTGACCTCTGGGGAGGCGGGAGAGGCTGGAGATTGAGTTTGATTATCAATGACCAATGATTTAATCAATTATGCTTATTAATGAAACCTCCCATCAAAACCCAAAAGAGCTAGCTTAGGAGAGCTTCCGTTGATGAATACTTGGAGGTGCTGAGAGAATGGTGTTCCCAGAGGGTGTGGAAGCTCTGCAACCCTTCCCACATACCTTGCCCCATGTATCTCTTTCATCTGGCGGTTCCTGAGTTATTGCTTTTAAAAATAAACTGGTAATTGAGCTGGTCAAGATGGCATAGACGGTAGACACTGCGCTTACCTCCTCTCACAACCATATCAAAATTATGATTAAATTACAGAACCACCACCATTGGGACTTGCCTGAGGTCTGGATTAACAGAAGTCCTACAATAGGGGACATACATAAGAGGTCACTTTGAGACTGGTAGGAAGGGTGGAGATGAGATAAAGAGCAAAAAGAAGAAGAAAAAGCTAAAGGAGTTCATCACCACCAACTCTAGCAAAGTAATCAAACCTGAGAAGGTGCCCACTGATCTATAGCCAGTTGGTCAGAAGCACAGGTGACAACCTGGACTTGAGATTGACATCTATATTGGGGTAGAGGGAGAGTCTTGTAGGACTGAGACCTAACCTGTAGGATCTGATGCTGTATCCAGGTAGATAGTATCAGAATTTAGTTCAACAGTAGGACACACAGATAGTGTCACGGAATTTTTTGATGTGTAGAAAAAAACCCATACATCGGGTGTCAGAAGAGTCAGAAGTGTTGCAGTATTCAGAGAGTACCGTGTTTGTGTTTAATGTAAATGAAAACAAGAGTGTGTATTTTTCTGTACAGTGCTTCCATTGAGAAACTCTGATGTAGATATCATAACCCACTCATCTCCCAGGCACTGGTACTTGTGGCTGTTCATTAATTCTTCATTTATCGACTGCGCATTGGGAAGCCTGAGCTAAGCATTGTGCTAATGTCAGGGATGGAGCATGGTCAGGGCACAGTCTTTGCTGTCAGGGAACTTACCGAAATATTTGACCCCACTGGCCTTGTCCTCTCACTGCTCTCCTCAGTTAGTCTCCCCAGACCTCAGACCCACCCTGGGACTCTGTCCAGTCTTGGGCTGTTACACATCCTGAACATTGTCCATTCTGTTGCCTCTTGAATCAGATCATGAGTAGTAACATTCATCATCTTGAATAGATATTTTTAGCACAGCAATGTGTCACTTGCAGTGGCAGTGGAGAATTTTCTCAGATTTTGTATGGTCTAAAAGAATTTGCATTTTTTCAGTGTTTTTTTTTTTTTTTTCCTTCCATTGGAATCTTTCCTTGGAGAAGCAGCAGACTATAATTATGCCTTTTTGGCTCCATGATGTGGTGAGTAATACATATTGGTTGAAAGGAGACCATTTACAAATGTAGGAGAACTGAATGCAAATTTAGTGCTCTGTCTAGAGTTCGTAGTATATAATTTTGGGAAACTGCTTGCTAATGTCTGGTAGATAACCTCTCAAGGTGTCTCTTTAAACATTATTATTCTAGTAGTGTATTTCCGAGCTCAGAAATTTGATTCAAAGAATTTGATTTCTGTATGTGAACAAGAGGCAAGAGAAGAATTACAGGGTGTATGTTTTGTTCCTGGGTGAATCAGATGAACAAAATAGGTTGCTGTGGAATGCTTTGTGACTGCTATTTTGAAAACCTGGTCATGTATTTTTAGCCTGCAAAACCTCTGTTCTCACACGTTTCTTCATGGGGACCCACCGTGGCTGCTGGGAAAAGGGAAGCCTCAGCACTGCTTTCTCATCATGTAACAGCAGGCCCCAAAGGCAGGTGAGGAAAACCCTTTTGAATTCTAGCCGAGATAATCCTAGAGTTTACATGGCCACAGACTTCAGCCTGGCAAAGTTATTTTCTAACACAAAACAAAAGTGCCCTGGGGTCAGGCTGGCTGCTAAGAAGGTGCAAACAGTAGAGTTTGAGACGATAAAAGAGAGAAAGCTGAGATCTAATAAAGGCAAGTCAGAGCATTGTTCCTTTCGAGCAATGTGTTTATAATTTACAACTGGAGGGGACCAGAGGGATGACCTCATTTAGTTTTTTCATATGTCATAATTAAGCAACCCTGCACCAAATGAAACCAGAGACATAGTTCAGCTTTCCACATTTTCTGCAGAGCTAGGGGAAGGAAGGAAAAGGGATCTTTACA
>NW_006431210.1:2080527-2083851 GCF_000325575.1 Pteropus alecto
TTTATCATTTATGAATGCCAAATGCTGTTAGATTAAAAAAATCTTCCCCTTTCTTTTCTTTCCTTTTATTTTGTGCTAATGTACGGATGAACAATTAAAATGGTGTCCAATGTTCTCTTCTCAAATAGAGAACACTGATGAAGATAAATAAGATATGGAAGGCACAAATAATGACTAAAATACATTTCACACTTAGTATGTCCCAGGCATTGTGTTGTATGTGTGAAATTCATTATCCAATTTTATCTCAATGAAGGAGATGTAATTATTCTTTTAATTTTATCAATGCAGGTGTCATGACTGTTATATATTTTGATCTTATTCACCACCGTATCTATCCTAGACTAGTGCCTGTAACATAGAGGATATTTAATTAATCTTTGTTGAATAATTTATAAAATAAATGATGAGATAACTCTAGGTAGGAGATGAAGCAAGTTTTCCTCCACTTCTTGTGATGGTAGAATACCTTGTTGCAGACACCTTTCCACTAGATAAAATATTGACAATATAATCTGTTGTAAGTTAAAAAACAGTTATAAAGAGACAATCCTGATTGAAAGGAGACATAGAGACATTTGCCTCCAAATCAATACCTTCCTTTCCCCTTGAGACAGGTACTACCTAACCCAGTGGAGGAGAGCCTGAGAAGCTAAGAGCTTTCAGCAATATTATAGAGCTGAGGCACAAATGTTGGTGCTCACTGCCCACCAAGACACAAAGGCCCTGTAAACACCCTGATTTTGCTCAGATCCTGGAAACCTGATTCCAGTTCTAGTTCTACCACTTTCTAGCTGGGCACGTTAGTCTATACTTTTTTTTTTTTTTTTTTGGTTATTGCTAAACTTTTATCAAAGACTTATCAGTGTTCAAGTGAACACACCCATTTAACTGATGTTTGGGTCAGGAATTAGAACCCAAGAAAGCTTCCTTACACCCTCTTTTTCCCAAATAACCGTTATCCTGACCTCTAATCCCATAAACTATCTTTGCCTGTTTTTTTTTTTTTTTAACTATATGTAAATGTCAGCCTATTTTCATCAGTTCTATGAGGGATTCATCTATACTGCTGCATGGGCTATTGTCATTCGTTTTCTATTGCTATATATATTACCATTTTGTAGCCCAGCATAAGATTTTCCACCTTTACAGTCCATAGTCACCAGTGTAGACGCCTCTGGAGAGACATTTCCTAGCACTGGAAAATCAATGCAGATTAAAGCAACTTCAAGTAGTACCTTTGTAGAATCACAGGAACCTTAATTCTGCAGGGATGTTCTCCTTGCTTGAGCTGGGAAAGGGGCCGTCCTGGGGTAGGATGATGACCCAAAGGGATCTTGGAAGAGCATCTGAGTGAAGACTAAATTTGGGCTTGAAAAGTGGGGTATATAGGTTAGGGGACACTTCTTATCGCTGATCACACCTTTTCCCACCATGAAGCCAGCTTCATGCTCTAAATATGGCTGCCAATTCCTGTTCAGTAAGAGTATGACCATCTGTTTCTCATCTCTTTTGTGTCAGTACCTGGTCAGCTCGGAGGCAGTGAAGCAGATCCTCCTGTGTTTCTGGGAACAGCATTTCTGAATAGAGCTCAAAGAACAGGTTACAGCTGTGAGCATCCTTTTATGTTACCTACAGTAGGACTGGGCTCCTCCCCTTTTCTGGCTTTGATGTGAAACTCACATACATTTCAGTTCACTCCCAGAAGCACTTTATTTACTTGGCCTCTACCCAAAATCCGGTTTTCCAGTTTTTCTCTAAGGGTTGTCTCTTGCTTAATTATATTTTATTTTAACTCTGCCAAATAGGGACTTTTCTAAAATACTCTGTGTTTCCTTTCTCTGTTAAAAAGCACAACTGAAAAACTGGATTTTTTTTTTTGATGGTTTAAAATTATCATCATGATCATAGATGTTTGCACTCTCTCTGACAGTACAATGCTTTTCTTGCTTTTGATGTTACACAAAATGCCTCCAGTCTATTACCTTTTAATATGAGTAGCTCTATCTCCTGGCTTTGCGGTTAAGTCTTAAAAATGGTAGTGAATCTCTGACTTCTAGACTGACACCTTGTTGAACCCAGCAGAGCCACCTTTTTATCCCCTTCTGAATTGTGCATGGGCTTTGTGATAGCTTTGACCAAGTCATTTTTCTAGACAATTGCATTTGCTGCAAGATTGAAACCTATCTTAGTAAATTTGAGGATAGGTAGTAACAGAGAGTAGGCAGGTGACCTTTCAAAGAAACAATACATTTCTGGAATCTGTTTTTGGTTGGGCTTGCAGAGAATTCTCTCACCTTGGTTAATCATCCCTCTATAACTTATTTTTTATAACTTCTGCTTCATATTTGACATCTTTGATATTCAAACTCTCAAAAGTGTAGGTCTCTTGTTATAAGCAGTGAACTTTAAAAATTTATAAGTGAACTTCACCTCCCCTCCTTACTCTATCTAACCCCCAAATGTAGTAAAAGACATGTCTATTTTAAGTGACTGAAACAATTGTCCCTTCAGTGGAGGAGGTATTTTACTTTCCAGAGTTTAACTTAGCTGATCCACACCTAATTTCCCTTTGGCATGAGGGTGTCCTATGGTCCCAAGAAAGGAAAATGATGCAGAGGTGGCAAAGCTGAAACGAGGAGCAAAGCCACTGTGCTAGGGTGCCAAGGTCCAAGAAGCCAAAAGAGATCCCTCAGCTGTCATTCCTCTTTGGGAAGGGGCAACTCTCATTCAATGGCTGACCAATGCAGAAGTGTAGAGGAGTGAGTTCACTTGTTCAAACTTAGGACAACTCTGAAGCATTCTCCTAGTTACAGAGTTCAGCATGGGATTGACCAAGTCCTTCATGGGGATGGCATTACTGCCCACTCTGTCCCTTTCTTTCTTTCCCTTTCACAGGTGTTGATCCTCAAAGCTTTTCATAATAAACACATCTAGGCCAATCTTTGTCGCGAAGGCTGCTTTTCAGGAAACCTAGCTGAAAGCAATCACCCAGAATCCTCAATCACTGCCCCTCACCTTAATGTCTACAAAGTCAGACTCTCTAACCTTAAAGGTACATAGGTGCAACCTGCCAGATAATTTTGGCCTATAACGCTTGGTAGCATTTACAAAAATGCTTTATGAAATGGCATATAGTGAGATTAAGACAATGTATTGTCTTGGTTCTTTCAGAGCAGAATAAAGAGGTCCGGACATTAAACTTGAGACATTACACTTGTAAATTACTCCTGGGTATTATGTGGTCAGGTCCTGCTCTTCTACCCATAACACATTTTTTTCTTCTTTAAATTCAGCTTATTTCCATGGATACCTACGGATATA
>NW_006431210.1:2083872-2113703 GCF_000325575.1 Pteropus alecto
TATATATAATATATATTATAATAAATTTATACAATAATTTTATATAAATATATATATAATAAAGTTAAGATAGGTCAAATGTCTAAAAGTATTAGTATTGATTATGTTTTTAAACAGTGGACTCAACCTTTTTGGTACATGATAGATAGCAAATATTAGGATGTTTTGCTAGCACAAAATTCAAAATGGCAATAGCCAAGACAGAAATTATTGTAACACAACCACATCTATGGCACAATGCCATCTTGCAGCATCTGTAAAAATGTCCACATTAATCATTTTGTCTTCCTTTGGCATCAGGCTGTTAGATACAACTACTTGCTGTATCGATATCAGACTCTTATACATGGAAGATAGGCTCTCCGTGTTCCAGGAGACAGTCTTCCTTCTTGACAGCCCCCATGCTTTTGCCTCTTGCCCCATCATCATGACAATTGTGTGTATGCCCAGAAAAAATAAAAATAAGATTTTATTTGTTGACTAAATGAACAGTGTGCTGGTGAAAAATTCTAACTAAAGGATTATATACAGTGCTTTTATTGACCATATTTAACTTACTTTCTGTGGGAAAATCTATAATTGAGTATGAATTCTTATTCTTATGATAGATATACTCTCTCATTCTTCCACCGTCCTAGTTAGTATTATCTTTTCGAAAGAAAGGGAACAAGAGAATCAGTTCCTGAACTGTTTTTTAAAAATTGGTAATCATTATGTACTTAATAGATCATAACCTAAAAATGTGTATATAATATTTCAAAATCCCCCACAAAAGGTAGAGTACATATGATCAGCCCTTGTTTGTTTTTTTCACTGCATATTATATCCTAGAGCAAGACCCATTTTAGTACATCAAGCACTATTTTATTTTAAAAAATAATTTTACACTATTACATTTTACAGAGCTATCATGATTTATTTAACCAGATCCAAAATGGTAAACATCTAGGTTGTTTCTACACCTTTGTCACTGCAAATAATGCTGCAAAGAATGTTTTTATATTAATTTACAGTCTGCAGGCTACCTATAAATGTAACATCTGAGCTCTCCTGAGTCCTGTAAAATTCTCCTGGTTCTATAACACAACTTTATAGGTAAGCGAGGAGAAATGAGAATGGTAGACCTAGTTAGAGGGTTATCTACCCTATTCCCATCCCTGCCATTGTAACCTCCACCCCTCATGTTTATATTTCATCAGCGTATGAAATATACCAATAAATATTTGGTATTTCCCTTAACATGCCATGCTTTTTCACAGCTCCCTGCTTGCTGCCAGGAAAGCTTTTCTGCATTGACCACCTAACAAATTTCTACTCATCTTTTAAAACCTATTCACACATTACCACTCCTACGCAAGCGACTCCTTCTTCTTCCAGAATTAATCACCTAATTTGCAGTGCCCTTCACCTTGTACACGTTTCTATTACTGCCCAAATAGCACTTTATTGTAATTATGTGTGTACGTGTTTGTCTTCCCTATTGGACTCTGAGTTCTTGGTGGGTTGGGGCTGGGACTTATTTGTTTTTCCATTTCAATACTAAGCAGACTGTCTCTGACATATAGACCCTTGACTAATATTTACTAAATGGCATAGATAAAAATTCTAAGTAAATTTGGCTATATTTAAAAGAGAAAAACATTTTGGGCCTGGAGTCAATGGTTTGTCTTAGATATTTAGGAGACAATACTAAATGGAATAGAATTCTCTGGTAGAAAAGGCCTTTGGAGAGATGGGGACCAGTTCTTTTTTCTGTCTACTCTGTGAATTTTTGGCATTTTATTTTCTTTTTCAGCTTGTTGGTATTGTGACTTTAGATATTTTGTTAAGTTATTAAGAAATTTTCAAGTTTCGTGGAGTCATAATAAAGTCAATTGAAGAGATAGCACTGATACCAACGTGAAAAATCTTTGGCAGGAAAAAAAGGTCAACCAGAAAAAGCTTAAGAGACCTAAAAATACTTTTGTGTAATGAAGTTTGAAAGGGAACATGTGTCTTTATGACATTATCCATGGAGAAATTCTTGCTCCAAGTACGCTGAATTATCATTAATTCTATTAGAGGTGGAATAAATGATCTGCTCTGAAGATTTGTGTCAAAGACTCATTTTTAGTTGTTAGTATAATTATTCTCTAAAATTCCACCATTCTCAAATAATAATCTGAATTGACTGATTTTTTTTTTTTGAACCGTGGATAATAGGAAAATAAACCCTCAACTTAAAAAAATTTACTTTAAAATGCCATGCTTGGTTTAAAAAAATAGTTTCTACTATGCAAAGAAACAACTTTAAATTAAACAGCTCTTCTGGTATTTAAATAGAAATTTCTCCCCAATAAAAGTATTTTTGAAGTAAAATTTATAGTTATCGCTATAGTGACAAGCAAGAATTTATAAACCAATATATTAATGAGTATCTTAACATTTTAGATTTATAATCAGAATTCTATTCCATTTAGTATGGGTACAGTTCTGTCTCTCTCTGTCTCTCTCTGTCTCTCTCTGTCTCTTTCTCTTGATATTCCTTTTAAGCTTATTCAAAGCCTCTTTTTAAAGATAATTTACCATAGTGTTATTATTTTTGAATCTTTCGCACATGATACATTTTAAAAATACAAAAGAGTAGACAGTTAAAATAAGATTTCATAATTTCTCTCTCTTTTTTTTAAGGAACTTGTCTCTACTCCCAGAAGGCAAGTATAGAACATATCTGTAATATTTTTACTATATATTACCATATTTACTCATACTTCCCAAGTTAGTAACATACTACATACTATACTACCTTGCTTTCACTTTTTAGCAGTAGAGCTCGCAGATCTTTTCCTAATAGTTCAAATAGAGCTGTATATTTTTACAAATGCATTACATTCTACTCATTGGTTATATCATAATTTATTTTTGTCTTCTGTTGATTGACTTTTGGATTGTTTGCAGTCTTTTGCATGTAATGAATACAATATAAATTCATCACTTGGCAACAATGGGAGTAGGAATGTAATTACTGAGTCAAGGAAGATTCAATTTTGAATTTTGGTAAATAAAGCAAAATTGCTGCCCATAGAGGATGTTTCAAATCAATATTCCCCCCAGCCATAAATAACGGTGCCTATTGTCTGTACCTTTATCAATTGCATGTGTTCCAAACTATTTAATCTTAAAAATCTGAGTTGTAAAAACTGTACCTCATTCTACTTTTAATTTGCACTTGATCATTATAAAAAATCAGGCATTTTCATCCAAACAGAGCCTTTTTTTTCATATTATTTATTAGTTATTTAAAAAGCACAACTTTATTGAGGTATAATTTACATACCATAAAATTCTCCCAATTATAAGTATGCAATTCAAGTCGATGTTTTTTTTTAAGTTTACAATTGTTCAAACATCTCCACCACCCAGTTTTTGAACATTTCCAGTACCTCAAAATGTCTTCTGCCCATTTGCAGATAATCTTCCATCTCACAACTGCCCTGGGAAACCATTGACCTGCTTTCTGTCTCTACGAATTTAACTTTTCTGAATATTTTATATAGATGGAATCATATAACATGTAGTCTTTTGGATCAGACCTCTTCACATTTTTGAAGTTTATCCATGTTATAGCACATATTAGTACTTTGTTTCTTTTTATTGTCAAATAGTATTCCATTGTATGGATGTACCACGGTTTATTCATTTACCATTTGTTGGATATTTGAATGGTTTCCAATTTGGGGCTCTTATGAATAATACTGGTATGAACATTCACTTACAAATATTTGTATGGACACCTATTTTCATTTTCCTTGGCTGGGTTCCAAAAAGTAGAATTTCTGGGTTATATGGTAAGTTTGCGTTTAACTTCATAAGAAAGTGCTAAACTGTTTTTGCAAAGTGGCTGTATATCATTTTACCTTCCCACCAGCAATAAAGGAGGCTGCAGTTTCTCCACATTTGTGCCTTCACGTTAGATTAGTGCCCTTTGGATTACAGCCATTCTAATGGGTATGTAGTGGTATATCATTGTGGTTTTAATTTGTATTTTCGTAATGGCTAATAAAGCTAAACATGTTTTCATATGTATATTGGCCATTTGCTTATTTTTTTGTGTAATATCTATTTTAATATTCTGTCTATTATTTCTATGAACTTGTCCATTTCATCACATTTGTTTTATTTTTTGGCATAGTATTTTTACAAATTCTCCATAATCTTTTTAAGTTTTGTAGCATTGGTAGTGACGTCCCTTCTTTCATTCCTGAATTTAGTAACTTGTGTTTTCACTCTTTTTTCCCCTTGGTTAGTCCATCAAAGATTTGTTCATTTTGTTGATCTTTTGAAAGAACTAACTTTTAATTTCATTGCTTTTTTAAAAAATTTTTTCTATTTCATTGAGTTCTGCTCTAATCTATATTATTTCTTTTCTTCTGTGCCCTTTGAGTATGTTTGCTCTTCTTATACTACTCATTGAGGTAGAAGCATAGCTTATTAGATTAGAGACCTTCTTCTTTTCTAATATATGCCTTTAAAGCTATAAATATCTTTCTAGGCACTGCTTTAGCTGCATGCCATACATTTTGATATGTTGTGTATTTGTTTTCATTTAATGCAAAACATTTCCTAATTTACCTTGTGATTTCTTCTTACTTAAATTTGTTTGTTTTTGTCCTTTCTCTTTTTTTTTATCGGTTAGTCGAGTTAAGATTTATTAATTTTCTTGATCTTTTCAAATAACTAAATTTAGTTTCATTGATTTTTTTTTATAGTTTAGAAGTATGTTTAATTTCTGGATATTTGAGGATTTCCCAGATTTTATTCTGTCATTGATTTCCAAGTTAATGCCATTGTGGTTGAAAACATACTTTATATGATTTCAATCTTTTTAAATTTATCGAGGTTTTTTTTTTTTCCTATGGCCTATCAGATGGTCTCATCCTGGAAATATTCCATGTACACTTGAAAAGGCCATGCATTTTCCATTTGTTGAGTGGAATATTTTACATAAATCAGTTAATTTGAGTTGTTTATTAGTGTTGTACAACTCGTCTATATGCTTGCTGATTTTTTTTTTTATTTTGGTAAAGTAGTCCTATCAGTTATTGAATCTTGGGTATTGAAATCTTCAATTATCACTGTTAATGCTCATTTCTTTATCCCTCTGTTCTTTTACTGCTTTCTTTTTTAAAAAAAATATATTTAATATATCATTTCAAATCATTGATTTTTAAACTGTTTTTTTAAAGTTTTTCCCTCAATGGTTTCTCTAGGAATTATAAAGTGTAACTTAATTTATTATAATCTGATGTAGATTACAATTTACTTAATTTTAGTAGAAAAATGAAAATTTTGCTCCAGTGTAGTTCTATTCTCATCTTCTCCTTTGTGCTTTTATTGTTACATATATTGCATCTCTTGTTACCAATCTAACAATACTATATTATAATTACTGCTTTAAACAATCTTATATCTTCTAAAGATATTAAGGAAAGAAATGGAAACAAATATACTTTGGATTGTTTACATTTACCTACATATTTTCCATTTCTAATTCTTTATTTCTTTTGTGAATTCAAGCTACTATCTTGTATCATTACATTTCAGGGTGAAGGATTTCTTTTAACTAGTTTAAAGCTTTTTCCTTTCTTTCCAAGAACTCCAAACAGATGAGAAAGTTCATCAAGAAGCTTTCACTGAGAATAAAGAGAGTTGGCCAAGAAGACAGGCCAGCTCTTAGCCTGGAATTTAAGATCTTTTCCTGTATTTAGGTGGAGCTTGATTATGACCAGATGGGAGAAAGTTTAATTCAAGTACAAAGTAGGAATCTATCAACCTGTATCCTAGGTTTGTGAATACTAAATTTAACGTGAATCTTGTTACACACAAAATGGGGATATTCTTGATTGCATAGCTTGTTTTAAGAAAACAGAATTTTCTGTTATTGATGATGAATCTGCCCCATTTGGTAAATATGGACAGACAGTCATAGTTTACTGGCTCAATTTGTACTGTAGGTCAGCATTTCAAACCTGTGATTAAATTTCCCAAGAATGTTGTCACAGTATTTATTTCAGGCATCCAAGGAACCAAAACAGTATTTAGAAAAGTATCCTTTGAAAATTATGTCTGTATGAAATTTTGAACTATGTTATGTATTAACCAGGAGAAGAAAACACATTCAACAAAGAAAAGCGAAAACAATATTTAATCATGTACTGTTTCATTTTTGTATTGTTTACAGTAAATAAAACTACATATAAAAAGAGGAGAAGACAATTGTCTTGACAAGACTTGAAATTGATTACCCTAAGGCTTTATTCTTTAAAAGAAGCATTCTATCCCAGATTAAGTTGTGTCTCCACTAATATTCCACACCAGTCATGAATTCCTTGCTTGATACTCATATTCTTTGAGTATTGACTCTATTATTTATCATTTTAAATATTATCATTACTGTTACCAAAGCATATAAAGAATATGTTTTTAAGTTTTAAGAGTTCTATTTTAAATCTTTTGCTCTACAGTTTTCTTGGTGACACTTTCTTGTTTCTTTGAAATTTATAGTCTTCTCTTTTATTTTTTGAGAAATGTCATAAAATATTTTATTTTTTCTAACTTTTCCAGGATGTTGGAAAGCTGCAAAGATTTGTGAAGCTGAAATGAATTCCTTCTTAATCATTTTAGACATTTCTATAATAACATGTACATATAATTTCTCAGCTTTTTTGATTCATAGTACTTTAGAAATATTCCTTTAAAGTTAGAGGATGTTAGTCTTATTTTGTGGTGGGAAAAAGAGTACAGAGGAGTTTGACAGCTATTTTAAGACAATGGGAAAATTTTGTGTATGTGTGTGTGGGGGGGTGAGCTTAATGAAGGTTTTCCATGCATTATGCTATTGCTTGAGGAGGCAGGTCCACCAGAAATGGTGGATTGGTGGATTGTGGGTTGACAAATTTTACTACTCATGGAAGAGGCCTCAGGAGCCACGAGATTGAACAGATAGTTGTTTAAGGCAAAATATCTTCCCTTTTACTAGAAAGTCTATTGGATTTTGCACTGAGTTATCCAGAGTCAATACAGTGTCCAGAGAATCAGTGAGTATATGCACTGATTTTTCTCTCTCCATCTCAGCATTACATTCCGTCTTATGGTAGACATTATTAAAGAAGTTAACAACCTAAAGAATATCTCATTTTATTAGTATGATGCTTGAAATAGGCTACTTAGAATCCTGATCCCACCAAATTTATATCAGTAAACAAAAGGTATGTTTATCAGGGGAAATAAAGATGGATGCACATGATATATTTAACTTCATAGCACTTAATATTAATCTGTAGCCTGTTATTTTTTTTATTATTTATTTTTTTGCTAAAGCTGGTCTAGCTAGAATGACATTGGTTGGCTTCTTATCTGGGAAAATGTCAGAATATTGATGACTTTTCCAAAAAATGAAAGACATTTATTCATTCATCAAGGATTTACTGAGCTTCTGTTATGTCATCAAGTACTATGTTGGATACTGCATCCACGATAATAAACTAAACAAACAAGATCCATCTTCTCATAAAGCTTTAGACTTACATGGGAGATAGATAATAAAATAATTACACAAAGAAATGTTTATATAATGTAGATACATGAAATTGTGTAAAGGTATAAAACCAGGACCATTAGTCTGGAAGCTAAAGGGAGATTCACTAATACCAACGAGGGGTTTGTAGTGGAAGCAAGTGATTCGGGAAGAGGGAGGAATGTGTGTATTGGCCTCATGGTAGATGCAAGCATGACTTGTCCCAGCAGCCTCTTCCTCTCCCTAGTATCTAAGATGGCAAAGCAGGAAGTATAAAGAGCAGACATGTAAGATATGAAACTAAAAATGTAAGCAGAGGCCAGACCATAAAGGATGGTGAAAGGCAAAAATGAGATTGGTCTTAAGAAGAACTTCTTTAGAATTCAGAAAAATAGATTCAATTTTGAATTATCAGTTAGGTAGAAAAATTCTTAGCTCAAGAATTTTTCAATAATCGAGACTGCCTCTTTTAAAGGAATAATAAAATTAATGAATTGTGCATTGTTGTATATGACTAAAGAAATACACTTAATATCCATAGCAGGAAAAAAGAGCAATTTTGCCTTTTAGTGTGGTGTTGTATTATCCAGTTCTGGATACAAAGCTAATTACATATTTGTTAAATTAAAGCATATTATTATCAGCAATATTATTACCACTTGGAAATAATTGATCACCTTGGTTTGCAGAGTTGTGGTGTAACATGATAATACAATTTTTCAGATTCAAAAGGCTTGTAATAAGAGTAGTTTGGTAGGTTTAAACATTAGTTTTAGAAATAGAAATGTAAATGGAACAAATATAGAATCTGTCTTCTGTTCTTTCTTGCTGTGGCTATTAGCTAGCATCAATGTTGGAAATATCTGAATATATATATTTTAGTAGGCATGGCTTGATGATATTGTATTTGTCTCCATAAGAAGAGAAAAGTTATATAAATGAATCACTTGTTTGTAAATGGGACAAAAACGGATACATCATTTATGGAAGTCCGGTTACCCTTTAGTTGCCTAGACAAGGTAGCTAAGTTAAGGGTTATTTTTATTTTATTTTATTTTTACTTTACTTTACTTTACTTTATTTTATTTTATTTTATTTTAGTTTAGTTTATTATCTAGTTGAGTTAGTAAAGAAACTGAAATGTGACTCAATTTGCACAGCAATTTGTCCTCATTGCCTTTGATAACTTCGTTTTATCTTTGATGTTAGGCAAGATTTATTCTTCCTCTCTCCCAATAGGAAAGTCCAGGAGAAATTGCCTCTCTTCCACCCCAATTCCCAGTGTCACACTTGGAAGAATGACTTCGTGGGTAAGAATATGTGACATGTAGAATTGCAAGACCCTCTATTTAATCTGGATGAGAGGATAAACCAAATGAGCATCTTAGCTTCTGCTTGATGAAAAAATAGAACCCATATAACATAAAATATTTCAGGAACTCACATCTGGACCTCTTCCAATAAGCCCAAGGAGAAGTATGGCTGACATGATAAAGGGGAGTGCCTATTTCTAGTTTATTTTCTTTTATGATGTAAGAAAAGTGCAAAGAAGGAGAGAAATGTTATAAAAACACTACTGAAAGCAATTGTGAGATGCAATGCCAAATACTGGCTTTATTTTTTCTTCTTCTAACATTGAGATATGGTACTTAAGCAAAATGGGAAGAAAAAGATGGTTCTGAGTTTCAGCGTAAAATAGATCTAATGTGGAGTCATTATGATGGAGAATCCATGTGGAATGAGAGGAAAGAGGAGGCCTTGGCTCTGTTCTCCATTCTGCTATTTACCAGTAAGGCTTGAGCAATTCAAGACTTCTCTCTGTTGTCGTGATGTTAAAATGGGATAAGAAAAATGACTAAGCTGCAAGAAACTTATATCTGTACCATCCTAGTGCTTAAGACCCTACTAAGCCTGTGATTTTATGAAATTTAAAAGCAGGAAAGGACAGCCATTGGAACCCATTTCTGGGACAAGGAATGACTAAAGACCAAACCTGGTATTCAAAATATAAAGGGAACAGAAGTGTCTCTGTTATTTAATACTTCACAATTCTTTTTCCATGTGCATGCACAATTAAAATGAACTTATTTAAAAAAATAGCATCAATCATTTTGGAAGGTTTTGGGCACAGGAACTTTGCCTGATGGAGAGGGTTACTGGGGGCTAGTTGCAGCTCATGAGGAAAGTGTTATGCTAGTCACTGGTGATATGCCTACTTGCTTGTTCTGAATATTCATCCTGTTATCTCCCTAAAGCACTCGTCTGTGATTTCAAATATCATTAAGATTTACATGGTAAATTAGTTTCCAAATATTCTCGGTCTGTCTGAGGCCAATTCATGTCTGCTCAAACAAGACTGTCAATACTCTTTGAAGGGACAAGATACAAACAAGTTATTGAAAGAAGTATGGTTATTCTTCGCTTTACTTAGAAGGAAAACACGCAGATGGCAGAGACTGTATATGTTTACATGACTGTTCATGGCATGTGCCACAGAGGGCACTGCTAAGTAATGCCTTTAATTGCATTGAACATCTTGGGGCTCGAGACTCCCAGTGGTGAAGTCATTTTCGATCTGATTGATATTTAGAGCCCACACTGTTTTGGGAAGAAAAAGGCTCAAGATATCTAGGGACACTGCCCTAGTCAGTTTTCTTTGGTTTCTTCAAAGTAACTGAATGTAGCTTTGTGCCTCCAGCAAAAAGAGTCATCAATGAATTTAAGCTTGTTTCATGGGTAACAGCCAGAAAACATCACAACACTCTCCCAAGACAGCTGTATTGATCTGCATCATTTCACTCAGGTTTCCTACCACGTTATGGAACATTTAGAGAGCCAAGTTACAGGAGACCTACTTCCACCCCTGTTCCTTGCTTTATTTTTTCAAATGAAAGAACAACTAGTCTGGGGTTGCTTCATGTTGGCCTGGCTCAGATTTTGTTTTTCATAACAATTTTATGTGTTCCAGTGAATGAATGAATATAAATACATCATTGACAATGAGGCATATTGTCATAAGCAAGAAGAGGGAAAGAAAGAAAACAAAAGATGGCTCCTTGGAGACATACTGAGGGGGATGGAAAATGGGGCAGGTGGAGCCCAGACCAACCCTGACTGCCAGCTGGCGGGGGTTGTGCCCCACTGGGCTGCTGACCCTCCTCAAGGCTGCCACATCTCTCACGATAAAGAATCATTTGTCTGAAAAAAAAAAAAAAGTAGGTGAGAGGAAGAAAGGATAAAACAAACACTTTGTCAATATGTGATAGAAATAAATGAGTATGTTGCTATTATAATAAAAGATTTATAAACCCACCCCAACAAGTTTACCATCAATGCTTTTTAAAGCATGGATTTAAAATTTTACACAAAAATGTATACTATAATTTGATAATTACATTTAATATTAAAAATGAAAATTTTCCTTGAAAACAACCATTGTTATTTATATTTTTAGAATATACACCTATATATTTAGAATTTGTGATGAGTTAGAGACTGGTCTGAAATTTTGCCTTCAGGGGATAAACAGATTCCTCATTCTGTATATAAACTTTTGAATATTACTTTTTCCATTGACCCAAGAGTCTTGACAATGTTATGTGGAAATGAATGTGTTTGTGTGGGCTGATTTGTAGTGGATGATCCATCTGTCAGCATCCTGAATGATAAAAAAGATGTGGGGAAACCAAGGTGAGATCGAAAAAGAAAGGGAGGTAGAAATGAGTCAGCTCTTAGGAAGCAGAAGACATAAGAGAGCAGTGGAGACCTCTGCCATGTAAGAGTCATTTAGGATCATGGCTTGTAGTATTATGGATTCTAGAGAGGGGAGAGAGAAAAGCTACAGATTTGAGCACTTACTGGAGTCAGGCTGCTTTCTTCTCATTTAATTTTATCATCTGACCATGAGAGGTAGCATTTTTAAAATCCCATTTCATAGAACAGGAAGTAAACTCTGTGAGATTATGTAACTTTCCTAGAATTGCACAATTAGAAAGGGAAAGGGGTGGGATTTGAACTCAAGTCTATTCGACGTCGACTCTTTGCTCTTGTGGCAGAGGGTATTTTTCAAAGATGGCCACAACATTATCTCTCATCCCACAAGCTCTCCTCATGTGAACTTCCCATTCCCCCATCAAGAGGTGGTGTCTAGTTCTCCTCCCTTAGAATCTGGACTGGCTATGACTCACTTGTAACCGATAGAATATGGTGGAAGTGACGCTGCATAATTTCCAAGGCTTGACCAGAAAAGGCCCAAAGCCCAGGGAGCTTCTGCCCGGTTATTTTGGGATACGTGCTCTGGGGGAAGCCAGCTGCCATAGTAGAATTATGACTACGCTGAGACTGACGTGTTGGAAACGCCATATTTGAAGCTCCTGTCAACAGTCCTAGCTGTACCCAGCCTTCCAGCCATCCCTGCCAAGGCGCACAGTCATGTCTGTGAAGCTGCCTTGGTTTCTCTGAAGCAGCATAGGCATCTTGAGTACTACGAGTGACCCCAGTCAACACTCTTTGGAGCAGAATAGCCTAGCCAAGCCCTTCCCACATTCCTGACCCACAAAAGCCTAAGATATAATAAATATAATAAAATAGCAGTGGCAACTGGAATATCTTTTAATCATATGGTGGCCTTTTCTTTAAGGCAAGACAAATAGAGAAACAGAAAAGATGCACACCTTAGTAACTGGGCGAACATTGACAGTCTTAGCTGAAGTTAATTAGAAACTGGTTGAAACTAATAAAAAGAGTTTTTAGAAGTCTGGGTAATGAAGGAGTTGGGCTAAGTACAAGCTAATCAGAAAATCTAAACAAAAAGGCAACTATTAATAAGATGTTACATCTTTACAATAGCTCTAGAGTTTGTTTCCATTCCCTTCTCTCCTCCAATAATCGATGATCGTTCTCAGTTCTAACCTTCCACAATTATCTAAAATCAGCTCAGTCAATTCCTCTTTTATCTTAAAATACTCTTTTCACTTGCCCATGTCTACAGAATACAGTTTAAATTCTCATCTTGTCAGATCAGACTGTTCAGTCTAATATAAAGACTAAAAGTAAAGGGTTTGGAGTCAGAAAGACTTGCAGGCAGTCAAATTTCTAACCAGAAAACCCTGTTGTCTGTCAATGTTTTTGTGTGGCCTATTTCTGGATATGCAGCGTTTAATATGACCAAGATCTTGTTTTCTGGAATAATGTGATTTTTATAGACAGATAATCATGTTGATACTTTATAAATTATTTTTAATTTCTCAGTAAATTTCACCGTTGGTCACCCTTTCCACAAATAATTCAAGGCCTGAGATTCTGAATAATTATTTATAGAATTTTCTCAACCAACTATGTATCAGGGAGGTGTCTATACATTAGAAGTGCTAGAGGGAGTGCCCTAGAGATGATTCAGGGTTATGTTGCTCTTCCAAGTTCATGGAGAAGTGCATGATCCAGGCACCTGGAAAAGTCCTCAGGCCTGCATATTCTGTGATATAGTTAAAGGTAAAGAACTCTGCTTCCCACACAAAAAGTATTGGTGTAGACTTATGATTGGCAGAGATTTTAAAGGCAATCGTAGAGTTTGTCAGGGGACCCCCTTATCTTTCAACACGATGGAAAAGTCCATTTTTACCCCACTATCTTCGGTGAGTGACACTGCTGTGGGGAAGGTGGTGGCTGCTTCAGTGCTAACAGTACTTTGTGTATAAGCTCATTGGCAATATTATGAGGTGAAACATAATGGTAAGAAATTGTGGGTTTATTAGATGCTGGGCTGGGAATGCTCCACCTTGGAGATTACAAACTCATGCTCAGGGTTAACACCAAGGATCTTCTGAATAGAACCTGTCAGAGAATGTAAATCCAAGGAAATTTGTCTGGCGTTTTGGCTTGCTATTCCTTCCCTCCTTCCCTAAACCCCATCATCTACAGTTTTCTATTAGCTTTAGTATCTGATTTATTTTTCTTGACCACATATGAACTTGGCTGCTTCTTTTAATTGACTTATAAGCGATTTGGCCCAGGTTCTACTTTTCTTTCACAGTATGCCAGGTTCTGAGAGGCCAACATATCATGGCATGCGAGGACTTTATTTTTGGATTAGACCACTTGGGTTTGATTTCAGCCTTGGCTTTTGTTTTTGGGCAAATTATTTACCCTCTCTGAGCATCATTTTGTATTACTTGAAAAGTGGTTTTAATAAAAGTACTTGCTCAAGGAGTTGTTTGATAGTTTAAAAAGACAGATACTGTAAGTAAAGTGCTAAAAACAGCTTTTATTATTTTTTTGTTGTTAAGTTCTTTTAAGCATATAATATTGGCCCATTCTCTGATTTCGACTTTGCTATTCTAACTCTGCCTTACCATCTTCAAGGGCTCCCAGGCTATTTCCCTGCTAATTGCCCAAGATGGGATAGTTTTAATGATAATGCATGAGTACAAACTCACTATTCAATATTTGCCAGGCTCTTATATGGAACAACTCTCATAAAAAAAAGGAGGGGGGAATGGTAGAAAATATAAGCCCTAAGAGAACTAAAATATTTTTAAAAAACATTTAAACTGGTTTTTATCACACATTGAAAAGGAATTGCATGAATTGCTATTCTGTCTGTTTCCTGATGGTAAAGATTATGTCTGTCTTGTTCATTGCAGTAAGTGCCCATAGCACCTCATACTGTGTCCTGAACATAGAATGCCCTCAGTAAATATTTAATGAGTGAAGGAACAAATTGCATATATGTTGGAAGATTGTTTCAATATCAGCAGTATTGTCTAAGAAAATGGCTCTGGAAGATTTAATTCATTTTCTCCTTCCTTTTTTCCTCCCTCCTTCCATCTCTCTCTCTTTTTTTCTTTCTGAGATAGCTGAAAATAGTTTGTGATGTTTAAAGTCTTTCCTTTAGTTCACTCCCTGTTGCTCCCACACTCAGGATATCATCAAAACATAGTATCAGGCTTATCAGTCTTGTGATTATGTTTTAAAAAAGGACCACGAACCACTGAAATATTTCAGGAGTAATAGAAATTTCAAATTGAAGACTTGTGCCTTTGGGCGTTTGATGTAACATCATTTTAAAACAGCGATGGAGAAGCTTGGTCAAAGTTCATGTTTGCAAACATATTTCCCTTGGCATACAGAATAATGTGGTGATAGACTGCATAATGAGGTATTAGGAATAGGTAGGGAACAACAAATACTGTCCATTAGAATTACGACAACAGTCAAAAGACCCGGCAGGAAAACAATGTGAAAAACATCTTTGTTGACTATTATTTATACCAAAATGAGAGGCCCCTTATGTCTTGCCCAGAAATATTCTTATGAACTCTGTTATAAATATCCTAGTACCTGGGGTGTCTTGCCCTGGATATTTTGAGTGGGATATTCCTTCACCGTCACAGGAATACCCAAGATCACGGAGTATCTTATGAGGGAAGTGCTATGACTCCTTAATTATGATTAAAAAGAATAATACAGTCTCTCAAGGTGACCCAGCTTCTTGTATAACTTTAGTCTACATTCAAGAATCAGCATATAGACCACGGATGTTGGCCTCTTAGTCTGAGAACAACTATGGATATGGTGGGATGTACCTTTTCCATGCCCATTCACCAGCGTTATCTCATTTCGTGTCATGGTATTTATCTATCATAGATCATACTGTTGACCTAAGTATCACCAATGGCTCCTTCTTTAGTAGTACAGATTTGGTGACAGTCATCCTGCTAAATTCTTCTCTTGGGTTATCACAACTGTCAAAGCCATTAAAGGACTCTGCCAGCAGAGTTGGGGGGCATGTTGGGATCCCAAGGTATATTATCCAATAAATCCCAGGCTTGGTAAGCTGAGTTGGCTAATATAGCTTTGGGGTAGAAACAGCAAAGTTGTTGATTGCATTTATGTAATTTATGTCTGATTGGTGCTGGTGAGAAGTACATTTCCCGGGATTCTAAAAATGTATCAATGTCTCAGTCTAAACTGAAGTGAGTCTGAACCTTTTTCGTTTGTTATTTCCCAGTCTCCTTGGAGAGGTTGCTGCAATGGATCTGGAAGCCTGAATAGGTATGTTTTGTGAGAGAACTAGGAGATGCTGGGGTCTTATGGTTTGCTGGAAGTTCAAAAGCAAGTTAATACCCACAGTGTAGCAGGTCTGGGGCTGGACTGCTTGGGTTCGAATCCTGATTCTGCCCTGAGTAGTGTGATTTTGGTCATATTATTAATCTCTCTGTGCTTCATTCATGGAGAAAATAACGACAAAATACATGATATATCTGTATTGAATAGATGTGTTAACTGTTAGTGTTCTTTTTACTATTATTATTATCAATATTATTGCACCCAGGGGTAAAACCAAGGACTTGAGATTACGTTCTAGCGCGATTGCTATTTAAGTGTGGTCTGTCAACCAGCACAGCCTCCCCTGGGAACTTATTAGAAATTCAGATTCTCAGGCCCCACCTTGTCCTTCTGATTCAGAATCTGCATTTTAACAAGGCTCTTCAGGTGATTCGTGTGTACACTAAAGTTTGGGAAGCCCTGGTCTAGATCCAAGGACAGGTATAGGGAGAGGAATGTGTATGGGTTAGAGACTAAAGGATGTAAATCGGTGTCCTGAACAAGTTCTGACACCGATTTATTTTTAATGGGCTGACAGGAGCCAGCAGAAGGGATCGTTTGTCCTGGTTTTCCTTCAGGGCGAGAGACACTAGAGATGATGAGGAATCTTAAAGCAAGTACTGAGGGCCTACAGCTTGGCTTTCTGTTTAAAACTCTCAGTTATGTTTGCTTAAGAATAAATGAAAGGCCCTCATAATTGGAATCCTAGAGTAGGAAACAGACCTTAAATCTGTCAGTACTCCCACAGCATCCGTTTTGAAAGAAGTTGATCAGGTGCCACGATGAAGGTCATAGTTGACTGTTTATCACTCATTCTTGAAGAAAAAAAAAATTACTTTATCTTAAGTTCTCTACATTTTTAATCTTAGCTTCTCTAGAGGATTCTTGACTAGAAAATATATGATGCTGTATAGAAAAGTGATCTTTATTGTTGCAAAATATATTCATGCTAAAACCAAAAAATGCTGCAGCACTTAAGGAACAAAGTCACCAAAATATAAACGTTGAACCATGGCCTCCCTCCACTTTTTGCATAAGGCTCTCATCAGAGGAGAAATGACATCAGGGACAGGCAATCTTAATTTTTCTTTTCCCCCAGTCTTCTAAAGAAAGGCATTGTTCAGCAAATTAAACAGGTAAACCAGATTTTAAGAAGAATGTTTAAGCTGCTTAATAGAACAAATTGTTTTTTAACACTCTTAAGCAGCTGTTGGAATCATCGATTTACATACAAATAATGAATATGCTAATTGCATATCTTTCTCTCCTAGTCATTAAAAATGTGTCTCCTTTGGGACTTCTGAAAGACAGCTTATTGTTGTTCCTCTTGTAGTTACTACACATACTTGGGTGTATCCATTTAAATATCTTTACAATATATATGTTTTTGCAGTTGAGGTAAGTCTTCACTCCTGTAGTTGAATTTGTGAGATTCTACTACATGTAAACATGTACAAACTAGCAAATAAATTTTAAAAAGCATTGCCATGTTAAATAATTTAACCAGTGTATGCTTTTTTCACTAGGCTTTCTAGTTTGACTGGTTTATCCTACTTATGGTATATTTTGTGGAAGTAAATGTTAAGAGCCCAGAGAATTATACTATTATTACTTTGGGTCATAATTTCAGTTATTACTGATAATCCTATACTCTGAGAGTATAATTTAAATTATATTAGGTGTAATCAATTTCTTTTGGATCTTAAACTTGTGGGATTTGTTAATCCTCATGACTAATTTGTATTAATATGAATGGGAATTCTGATCATTTGTGAATGATTATATCACTTATGGGTCACTATCTGAATACATTTGCTTCCTTGAAAACATCAAACACAGTTTTTATTTTATATATTTAGTACATGAGGCAGTTTATATGCTTAAATGACAATTAAAAGTTAACCCAAGAAAATTCAAGGACACAGAGGAGTAAATGTTAACATACACCTATGGTAAGATGGTTATCTCAATTAGGCACTAAGATTGACAGTAAATTCAAAGCTAAAGAAATGTTTAAAAGTCTTGAATTACATGGTCATATCATCTATTTTTAATCCCTGATTTAGATATTTGGGTAAAAAACCCACAAGAGCTAATAATTTATATTTCAAGAAACTGAACATGGTCTAATCATTAAAATTTAACTAAGAATGCTGTCAAATGACCATGGTGACAGGATTCTGAGCTCTGACTGGTGCTCGATGATGCTTGAATAACTTATGTGAAATCAATTTTTGGAAATAATTCAAAGCAATGTTTAAGATATTATCTGCTTATACACAAAATCTAATTATGTATCAATAATTCTAAAATGCATCTTTATATAATGATTAAAGATAATAAGCTGATTTTAAAATATGAGAGAATGAAAAACATAAAAGAAATAAAATTGTTTCTTACTTCATTTATATTAACATTTTTCTCCAAAATCGACTCATTCTCTCAAGCCCCTTGCAAGTCTGTTAATGAGCTCTCCTGCCCCTTTTTTGATCAGGATTAGAGAAATTTGCGCTGAGTTTATTTTTCCCTTAAACCAATCAAGTATCTCTTATAGAGAGTGGGTGAAACATACTTTCTTTGGATCCTCATCAATTTTCAGTCTGGAGATTGTAGTTTTCGCAAATTTTTCTTTTTGCTTTCTTTACAGCTCTTTCTAAATTTTCATTTTTCTTTTTCTTTTTTTTAACCATTATTCCCTATTTAGAAAATAAACTAGCTCTCAGAGTTGTCTTAAGTTTCAAGCAGTTAGAGATATTTTAGTAATGAGCCATGCTCTCCTAATTTGTCCTTAAAAGCCCCTTTTCTTTCTTTCCTTTCCTTCTCTAGTTCCTTTCTTTTCTTCTTCCTCTCCTTTCTTGCTTTTGTGAACCTATTGATATATGTTTCGCAATCACATACGTGTTTATTGAAATTGAATATGAAAAAAACAAAATACAACCTGAACAAGTGTTGCATAATATTTCTCTATAAATTTTGAAACTAAGCATAAAGATGGATTTATCATATAGATACAAGATATTCAGTCACACAGTGAATAATATCTTGACTTATAAATTTGTAAAAGATGTATAAATATTATTCAAACAATTGGTTGTTCTAGTGACCTTATAAAAACATAGGTTATATCATTAAATGTTACCTGTTTGCTCGCTTATCCACCACTCACCTCCTGCTGTGGGGCCCTGGTTCCTAACAGGCCACAGACCAGTACTGGTCCATGACCTGGGAATTGGGACCCCTGGATTATACCATTAAATGTTACCTCAGTAAAAATATTTTAGATATGGCTGATGGTCTAATTTAATAAAGGGATGGTACTTTAAAAATTCATGGGAACCTAGAAAATAAAGCAAGCAGTCAACAAGTTAAGTGAAATTATGATTATATTTTCTAATGTGCCTATAGAGCCATAATCAGCATTTAATTGATTTCAGAATCTCTTATGAAATTATTAACAGGAAAGAATGATATGTTGCTACTAAAACAGTGTCAGGGTGTTCACCTGTATGCATACATACATACATGTATATGCAGTGTGAATATAAATGTACATAAACCCCAGAGCAGTATTTCAATGTATACTCCCGTCAGGATCAATATGATAAACAGTGTCTTTCCTTACAACTAAAAATTAGGACAAAATAAAGATAGGAAAAATAAAATTCTCCCTGGCAAGCTGAGATTAATAATGGGCATTGAGAAGAACAGGAAGTCATTTTCAAGAAAGCAGCATGAAGTATAACCAACCTAGACTTTGATTCTTGATGACATATCCTTTGTAATCTGTCCCTCATCTCTACCTGCAAAATAGACTCTTACAACTACTTTCGTCTCAGTGTTGTTCAAGTCAGCCAGAAAATTCTCTGACTCCTTTTGACACAATAGATTTTTTTTCTCTGTTCCTTCTCTGCAGGGGTCACCAATATGGCAAACAATTATGAATTTTAAGGGGAAAACAGAATATCCATGCAGAGCTGAGCATTTTTTTTTACCCCAGGGGATTATTGATTGTGTAGTGACTTTTGTCCTTGGTAAATCTCAATATTCAGTGGTGTGCAATTTTATAAGTATAAGCCAAACTCTTGGGGCCTTTCTTCAATTAATACCTACTTTATTGGGAAGCTTGTCTTTCTCCACAGGGCTTCACTCTAGACACATACACCAAAATGATGGGCTAATGTTAAGGTCAGACTAGCTTTAGATTAGCCTTAGAAATAGTTTTTATTAAAATTGGGAAACAAACTTATATTATAGATGGTCATGTAATACACTAAACTTTATTATAGATGGTCATGTAATACTCTAAACTTTATTATAGATGGTCATGTAATACTCTAAAACAGTTTCTCAATCTTGTTGCCACTGGTATTATTTTGAGTTGGGTAATTTTTCCTCTTGGGGAGCTATCCTTTGCATGATAGGATGTGTGGTAGTATTTACTATACCCACTAGATTCCAATAGCACCCTATCCACTAGTTGAGACAACCAAAAACATCCCCAGCGAGTGCTAAATATTCCCTGGGGGCAAAATCACCCCATGATTGAGAAACACTGCTCTAAAATATTTTGTGACCTCTCCTGCAAGTCACACAGAAATTTTTGGATTATTACAGCTAGAAATCCTCTTCATTTGATTCAGTTTCCTTCACTGGGTTAGTTTTATTATTTAAACCAAGCCTCAGTTTCCTCATTTGTAAGACACTTAAGTAATCCTCCATTCTTCTGGCCTAGTATACCTGCACTATCTCTTCTGAGCTGAAGTCCAGTAGGATGACATGACAGTTCCTTCGAGACAACGTCTGTGTGTCTCTCACCAGCAGGACTACACACTTTTCAAGTCATCTTTACCTCCTGGCATCCTTCTATATCCAGCAGCTCAACTCTGGCTGTCCTTCTTCTACCTCTGTTTCTAAATCTCTTCTTCTCTCTTTATGAATCACCAATAGCTCAATATATTGGTTAAGCTGTTGTAATAGATAAAACTCCAAATATTAGTGGTTTATTGAGAGAAGTTGATTTTTCACACACATTTTTTTCCATTCACATGTATGTTTCTGACTGGATACCTTCCATATGACCCATGGGATCCAGACTCCTCCCACTATGTGGTCTCATTCTTCTCTAGTGCCTTAGGGTGCTTGCTTTTGAAATGGCGGATGGGCAAAGAGACCATGTGGCAGGTACACTCACATCTTTAACCATCTCGGATCAAAGATGGCATATAGAACCCATTCTCATTTCATTTTCCAAAACTCAGTCACTCACCACACCTAACTGTACATCGGGTTGAAAATAGAATGGAATCTAGCTATGTAGCCATTTGAAAAAGAAAACCGGTTTTGATAATAGTCTCTGCCAGATTCAACTCTTCCAATTCATCTGGTCATCTAGCTTTCTTCTATCTCCACCTGGCTCTTGGCTATACCTGGAAACCAGAGTGGGCCTATCAGAGCTCTTCTCCTTGATAGCACAGTTCCCTTGCTCCAGGGAGTATCTGCTGTACTTGCTCATCGATGTTTGCCAGTGTAAGCTCGAGTCATCTCCAGGTTCTTTTTCTTCTCACTGTCCCCCAGCTACAGAATAAAGTAATGGCTGATGAAAGTGGTGGCTCTTGTTTCATCATTTCCTGTTCCCATTGTTAGCCAGGATCCTATTGCTGCCTGATTAATTTTGTATCCATTGTGGTTTGTGCTTGGAAAACCTCCTATTTCTGACGTAATTTTTACAATGATTATTTTTAACATTCTTTATTCTCTTTAAGCTAGAATCCTCTTTGCCTGTGACTCTGTAGAGATGATCGCTCATTCTACTTTACTTTTAAGCCGTTATTGAAAGAAACTTTTTCACCCACTCTTTACCTCAAAGCCCTGCTGTGACTTTCTTATCTTCTCTTTCTTTTTTATTTCTTTGTGGAGGAAGAGGTGCTGTTCTTTTATGAGCTCATTTGACACCATCACTGAATCCTTGCTAGGACTATTTCTTTTATATATCCTCACTCTCTCAGGGCTTCTAATGGTTCTTCCACTTACGTTTGCAAATTGAATGAACAGATGCATGAATGGCAAACTTCTAGAGTAAAAATTCTACTCTGATTTATTGTCTTTTTTTAAAAATCACTAACCTTTGTTGAAATTCTTGAAATTGTGGTCTTTAAGCTTCATAAATTTTACACTCTTTAAAATCCCTGAATCTTATAAAAGGCTGGTGACTTTTCACATCTAGGGAGAGACTTTTCCTCAGTTCATACATATCTCTCTACAGTATTGATACACATGCGATTGTTCAATCTCTATTGTCTATCTTTTGGTAGTTGAAATTCCCGTATCTTTTGTGAACTCTTCCATCATCCTATCTTTAAGGTAAAGATGCTTTTTCTTCATGCATTCAGCTTCCTGATCTTTTCTTTGACTTTGGGCATTTTGCAGTCTCAGTCTTTGGTTCTCCATTTATTTATTTATTAATTTATTTTATCTTTCTAAATCTCTCTTTCTTGAAAAATAATTTTTATAGCACAAAAGCATCTATGCAAATGTCATTCAAATTCATACTTGAACTTGCTACCAAGGCCCAGAACTGTTTCCTGATGGTTATCACTTGTCTTCATGGAAAACAAGTAAATACATAATAAATTATGGAGCACCTGCCTTTTATTCTGACTTCTACTCACCCTAGTCCCCAACTTTAGAATTTAACACCTGAACATGGTGTTCTGCATATTGTTTATAAACTTGCTTTTTTAATTTCATATACCGTGAACATTTTTCCTTTCCATAGATACATTTATGTCATTTTTAGTGGCTGCATAATTTTTCTATAATCTAATTAACTATAGCCTAAAGAATATTGCAATTCACAGACTACAGTAGACAAATTTTTCCTTACATCTTTATTTTTTCTACAGGACACATTCCTACAAGTGGAAGTGCTGATTCAAAGAGTGAATAGATGTTTAATGAGTCTGGCCAGTCAACATTGCTCTGAGGGCATCTCCATGGCTTCGTTCATTAATCGAGTAAGTATCCAAGAGGTTCTTACTATGTTTCAAGCCCTGTACTACTTTTTCCCCCTAGCTTCTCCCCTCTCCAATCCATTTTTCATTCTACTAGGTTAATCTTGCTTAACCCTTGTGTGCATCTGTCATTTTGCTGCTCGGAGACCTCTCAAATATACTCAGACCTTATGGCTAAAGTCAAACTCTCTAGACTGCCAATCAAGCCCTAACCCATTCCACACAAGTGTATGTGTATGCACACATGGGGACGTGCACACGCGCGCATACACGCACGCGTGCACACACACACACACACACACTACATTGTGATAAATAAAAGTACTTAAAGAATTGCAGAGATGGTAGAGCCTGATTTCATAGAGAACATCTCAAAGTCAGTTCTGCGGCTATCCATGGCAAGGGTTATTGTATTTTAAAGAAAAATACATATAGCCTTTTCTTATATTTTAATTTGCTAATGTTAAATACGATTTACAAAATGAAGTAAACACACATTATTCAAAAATGTATGAAAGTAAATGTAACTAGACGACAGCTGTGGACGATTTGTACACCAAACAGCAAAAGCAATGCAAATGCAAATATGATAGCTTTTATTTTCAGTCCTAAAAATATAGGAATAGATTCAATTTGGATGGTGTCTCAGCTCTGAAAATCCTTTGATTAAGAGAACTGGAAATCTCTAGCTTTTTATGGGTACTATTAGACTTTATTCTGCACTGAGAAATATGTAATTTTAACATGATATTAAATTTAAACTTTAAGAATATTAATATTTAAGAAAATATCTTAATGAAGGTGTTAGTACTGAGGTTTCTGGGTCATAATCCCCCTAGTTATAAAAATCCCCCTAGTTATCAAAATCTGCAGGATCATGAGCAAGATATGTTAGGGGGAGTTTATACATTCATTTATAAAAATAATTCACAGGGAAAGAAAGGGGAAGTATCATAAGTAAAGGGATTAGGCAAAAATTCAACTAGGGATATAAATGATCAATATTTTCATTTGGCTAATCTAATAGTAAACTTAGGTTCAAGAAATTAGGCAATATGAAACACCTGTGATGTTAATAAAAGAAGAAAGAAAAGATGCAAGAGTAATTTATTCACAAGTACCCAGGGACTTAATGAAAATTTTCTTGGACATAATGAGATGATTTTTATTATATTTATTCCTCATACTTTATATTCAAGATAATCTAAGGAGCAATATGAGAATCAAGACAATTAATTAACGTTTTTGAGTTTCAACATTTTATATCTGAAATTTGAATGATAATTTAAACTAAGGAAGCAGATTTTTTAAAGGTAGGGTTGTTATTTCTTCTTAATTTAATTCACTGGCAAGTTAAAAAAGTTGATATTTTAAGAGAATAGCTTCTGAAAGCACAGAGGCAACATTTAATAATATATATAATAAATTGTATTTATGTGTATGTGTATATGTGTATGTATATGTGTATATAAATATATATATGTGTGTGTGTATGTATATACATATATATATTTATATATACATATTTTTTAAAAAGTAGATGAGTTTACCTTAGGTATAAGCAAAACTTTTTAGCTGATATAGTTTGCTGCATTTTTATGTTTGTTCTCTCCTTGCCTCACAAAGCCTAGAATATTCCATGGTGTTCTGAAGTTTTCACAGGGTTTTTGTATACCTTTCATTGTTTTTATACCTCTTGAGCAACAGCTTCACTTTATCTTCACAGCTTGCATGTTTCCAAGACACAAGATAATCATGTCTCCCTGATAGAAATCGCATGTGTATCATTACTGAATGGCTATCAGCAAACTGTGAGTCCAAAAATGGTTTTGCAGATCTATTTATACAGTCAATTTCTTTTTTTTAAGCCGAGGTACCATATTTTGCTAAATAATACATTTTGTTTTCAACCTAAGATAGTGTTCTCTTGGCAACAAGTCTTTTAGAAATATTACTTCAGACCTCAAAACTCTTACCAATGAGCTAAAGTTCAAAGAATTGGATTATGGAGGAAATTTCTAAGAGTGAAACAGTCCCAGGTCACAAGTCGGGCCCTTGTGGGTAACTGCAGTTGATGCTCAAGAAGAGGTTGCATCATTATGTGGAGCTGTGTTTAGTTAAAGGATGTTTTGCTGTGAGGATGTTGGAATTAGATTAGTAGTTTATCTTTATTACTTTTCTTTAGATCTTAGGTTTAGAGCTTACACTCCTTAATTCATAGCATATGGTCATTATCATCCACTTGAGTTCTCTTTTTTCTTGATTTCATTTTATTTCATTTGGTTTTTTATTTCTTCCGCAATCTCATTTTATTCTCTATCCTTATTTTATTCCTATAAATCAGAACTCACTCAAGTTGTTTAATTTATTCTTAAATATGCATGTATTCTTATAAAATGTGTAGGCTTTATGAGTATATTTATTTTAAATGTGCAAAAATGGTGTTATTTATTAATTCATTTAGTTTTCTGCTTTAGACTTTTGATACTATCTATTTACAACTAATGCCTATTATATCTAGTTTATAATTAGTGGTTTTAAAACTTTTGATTTGGAATGTAGAATCCTTTGTTAGAATGAAATTGTATAGACCGTCAGTCATGACAGACAGATGAAAATAGGGCTGTGTTGGCTAGGGAAGGTGTGTGGGGATTTAAAGCCCCACCCAAATGCTTCCTCTTCCCTCATTTCCTAGAGTGGTTCCTGAAGCACCTCTTCTGAATTGAGGAAACTCTTCAACTAGAAGCTTTATAAATCTTGTACTCCCACCCCTTATCCAAGATCTAGCCTATAAAATGCAGTACAGTTATACCTGCATAAAGACTTTTTGGCCAAGGATGACCTGCATATATAGCAGTAGCATCATAGCCATTTGGATGCTGTAGCACATCCAGATGTGTTACTCTTATGTTTGTGGTGATACTGGTATAAACAAACCTACTGTGCTGCCAGTCATATAAAAGTATACCAATACAATTGTGTACTATACATAATGCTTGATAATGATAATAAATGATTATTATTGGTTTATGTATTTATTGTAGTATACTTTTTATCATTATTTTAGAGTGCATTCTTTCTACTTACATGAAAAGTTTGCTGTAGAACTGTATGCTGCATTACACTGACAGCAGCCTTGTACACACAGTGTTTACCAGGTCTCTTGATTTCATCATTTTCTCTTGTGCTTGATTTAATCTCCTGTTGTTTTATGATTTTAGTGTAGCCTAAGTGTACAGTGTGTATAAAGTCTACAATAGTGTACAGTAATGTCTTTGACCTTCACATTCACTCATCACACACTCACTGACTCACCCAGAGCAACTTCTAATCCTGCAAGATCCATTAATGGTAAGTACCACATATAGGTGTACCATTTATTTTAATCTTTTGTATACCATATTTTTATTGTGCCTTTGCTTACCATTGGTAAGTGATTACTTACCATTGTGTTATAATTGCCTACAGTATTCAGTGCAGTAGCATGTTGTATATGTTTGTAGGCTAGGAGCAATGGCTATGCCGTATAGCATAAATGTGTAGTAGGCTGTACCATCTAGGTTTGTGTAAATCTCTTTGACGTTCACACAATGATGAAGTTGCCTAGTGACACATTTCTCAGATGGTATGCTGAGTTAAGTGGTGCATGAATGTATATACTTCTGTTTATCTGTGCTTTTTGTCATGCCAATGAACCTTTGTGAGCAAGGTCTTATTTTGGTGTCTTTAATGGTCTCCACTCAGCCCTCCAAATACATTTTTAGGGATTTAGTAGGCAAGGCCCTTATTTCAGTGACAAAGAGACAATGTGGTATATAGACAAACAGTTTATACAACAGGCTAATAGAGTGCTTTGAAAAACAGAGGACAGCACTAGGTTACTATTCTATATATGAAAAGTTTCTTCATTCTTTCTTGAAATAAATGAGATATGGAAAGTTATCACTTCATGATAACTCAAGAACCAAGCATATATATGTAATATTTAAGTGAAAGTCTTTTTCGAAAATGTGTTCCACAGATTTCTGCCTTCATACATAGAGTATAGTGAAGACAAATATGAACAGACTTTTCTCCATGCTATGAGCCCTCTGGGGCTGTTTGCTCCTGCACTAAATGGCCCCCAGATGCTAGATCTGGAATTTGTGTGTCTTCTTTTATGTTTTCTGTTTCTTTCTTGTACTTCTTGCTAATGTCAGTTTGTCCATCATTAGCAGACAATCTTTTCTACCTCCTCTTAATTGCCATTTCTAATCTGTTATGAATTGAGAAACCAGATAAGCAAGCTTTTAAAAATTGGCTCTAAACTGCATTATTCTCTTTGAAGACCTTGCTGCCCGCTGGACAAATTGCATGATATTTAAAGTTTTGATTTTGTGGCAGCTCTTTTTGATTTTGTGGATGCTCAGAGATTTTTTCACTTACTTTCTGGTTCTTGTTTCTCTTTTGGACAGTGGAGGTTGCTAGATGAGTGCCTTAGGGACTGAGTCAGCTTTCACCATGGTTGTCTTTGTAGGAAATACATATTCAGGGACATGTAGCTCCCATTATCCTTCAGCTTCCCTTTGATTGGGATTCATTTATCTTGAAGACCCAGATATTTTTTGAGACACTAAATTATTTTTGGTTTACTGAAGTAGTCAAACTGATTCCAGAATAGGTCTCAAATTTACTCACGAGAAGCTTCTTAGATAACTAGTGGTTGTAATTTATTGCTTCTCTCATGGTGCCTGAAACATTCCAAAGACTCTCAGTCCAAATCCCTGGGGATATTCCATGTTTTTCTGTTAATACCAGCTGTACTAAATAAATGTCTTTGAGAGGGCAAAGAATTTTTTTGATGACTTTATAATACTAAGAGGTAGATTTACTTATTAATATTTTTAATAAAGGCCATGTCAGTGGAGCCTAACAGGTGTCTTACTGTCAGGTCTTGTAATAGCAGAACTTTGCCTGTATTTGGTTCCATTTTGGAGAAAACCGTTCAATACACAGTGTATCTCAATGTAAGATAATAATTCTTGTGTTTTAACAGGTTTCCACTATATTCACTTAAATAACAACACTGCCATCAGTTTTAAAAAGATATTCACATCAGTGTTTCCAAGGTCCATATAAAATCATGCTGATGCTAATGTGAAATTGTCAGCAGTTAGTGTCACTAATTTTTTCTCCCTTATCTGTCCAAAATCACAGGATTTACAGAGTCCATGTCCCTATTGTTTTGCTATTGCTTCTTTTTTTTCTCTTTCCAAACTATTTGTTGCCCTGCTTTGCTTTTCAGCCCTTACTGATCTCATTCTGGGATGAGACATTGGAATGAAAAGTGAGAGCCCACTCTTCTCTAGCAATTCTCCATAATTCCCATCAGAAAGGAATGAGGCAGTGGAACCCCATGTAGTTGTTTTGAAAGGACAAACAAGGTAGAAACATTTATACCAATGGCAAAAGTCCATCATGCATGATTGAACGGAAAGTGATGGTTGAAAACAGCATTATGATCCCATGTTTGCACAACAAGAACACATAGAAATAACGATGCAGCAATGCATAGGTATATGTCTGGAAGAAAAATCACCCCACTATCTAAAGTAGTATAATTGGGGAAGAGGGAATCAAAAAGGAAGTACTTGAGGAATACATAATTTTGCATTGTATGACTTTATCGAACAAACATACATTACATTTGTAGTAAATAATGCCATTTTGGAGGATGTTTTATAGAAAAAACTAGAGAAGCTGAGTGATGGATTTCTCTGGGTGCATAAAAAATGATGGCATAGAAAAGACAGGTTTTCCTGGCCAGGATCACTGTTAGATGCACACTCTGTACATATTGAGAACACCATAATCGATGTGCTTAGCACTGAGATTATTTAGTTGGTGACAGTTAAATGGTAGGATTGAAGGACAGACTTTGTGTCTCCCTCCAAATCACTGAAAATCATTGAACTGACCCTCTGATTGGCCCAGAAGAAATTTTCACAGAGGTGCATTGATCTGATTCTCTATAGTCATTTTCTGACAGTGACTGGGTTGCTTGGAGAGATGAAAAAGGTGAAGTTATATATTTAGGACCACGTCTACTTTGAGATGAGCTCCCTCCCAGTGTGTGTAAACCTGGGGTTAGCCTCATACTGACCACTGGAAAAAGATCAAGAGTCATTTTTCAAAGATTGCTTTTCAATATTATGGTCTGCAAACTTGGGGTCCAAAAAACCCAGACATTACAATTACCACGTGCTGTTTTTACAGCTCTCTAATTCATTTATTTAAGAAAGAAAGGAGAATCTAATTGACCCTGTCTTTCTCTATATTGAGCTTATTCTCATTACAAATGTAAATTATAAAAGTTCTTTTTTTGGCTTTAGAATCGACATAAAAAGGTCAGCTGAAAAATATGATCTTTAAATTTTTGTAATGTAAAAAAACAGGTTGTAGGTACTCAAGAATTTTCATATACTAGAACAATGGTAAGTGGTATAGCCATCTTGGAACTCAATTGGGAAGCACTGTCTAAGAATCGAAATTAGCATAGTTTACTGTTTTAGATATCTATTGCTACATTAAAAAGTAGTCTCAAAATTTAGTGGTTAAAATTGTACAATAAGGTTTATATTATTAGCCACATATGAGGAAACTGAGGTATACGGAAAATACATAACTCATCCAAGATCACATAGCTAGTAAGTAATGGAGTGGTGAATCTTTCATTTATCAAACATTTATTAAACACCTGCTGTGTGCAATAAGAAGACAAAGAGAAATGAAGGACAGTCCCTGTTTTCATAGTGTTCATAGTGCAGTTTTGATGAGCAAAGCAATAATGGCATTGAAGACGATAAAGGTAGCTCCTGCAGATGTGTATAAAGTTCACCAGTGGCCCAAAAGATAGGGTAATTTCCTCTGGAGTACTGGGTCTGAAAAAGTTTTCCAGGAAGCTTGACCCTAACAGGGTTGATCAACTAACTAAAGCCCACACAGAAAAGTGGGCCAGGCAGAAAGGGCACTTCAGGCCAAGGAACAGTATTAGAAAGGTTCTGTTCGCCTTGAGGAACAATATTTCGTTTCTATTTGTTGAACTTTTCAATGTTAATTCGAAATTGTGTCTCTCAGGGAATTAGAGCAGATATAAGACAGAATGATTCCAAACTAATTTA
>NW_006431210.1:2113713-2127596 GCF_000325575.1 Pteropus alecto
TCCTGCACCTGTTGAAATGACTGCTTCCAAATTGCATTTAAAGGTAACCTTTCTCATGTTTACGTCTGGAAAGAAATTGAAAGAAAGGGAACATTCCTTTCCTAGATAGACTCTTTAGACAGTTCATATCTATTTTTGGAGAACAAAATAATTAGTTGTAAACTCCAAATGGCACAAAATTTTATCATTTCTCCTATGGAGTAGATTTTCTTGAAAAGGAAATTTCTGATTTTTTTTTTTTTTTTTTTCAGTTGACTCAAGAAGGGATTGCACAGAACTGTAGTTAGGGAAGGAAAGGTAAGGGAGTGGTGAGAATTTAAGAAAAAATGAGAACACATTTTCAACTAAGATAATTTGAACAGCATTAAATAAACCTCCTTCAGCGGGACTTAAAAAGACCATTGTATTTCTTTTATGTGAAGTAATACTCTTCAGTGATGCAAATCATTTAGTAAAACACCACAAATTAGTACAAAAAACAATAGCATTTCCCCTCTTACCTTTATGTTTTGCAGAATGTTCTGTGTGATAACCTTTGCCTTTCCTATACTGGAGTAAATGACTTCTAAATGACTGCCATATCGCTCTGTCTCCCTTGCCAGCCCTTCCTACTATTTTTTTTTTTTTTTTTTCCCAACCCATTCTGTGGACAGGCCAAAAGAATCTAGTATATGTTGGTTGACAGCCTTCACTTGGAGAGTTTGATCTTTAAGTAAAAACATCTGGAAGAGTCCAACCAGCACATTTCAGAGAAGGGAGCAAGTGGTGATTAGGTGAAGGGATGAGGGATTCGAACTCTTACAGGCACTTTGTATTATAATAAAGAAAATGTAATCCAGCTGCTACTTCATTGGTAAATCAGCTTTTTCTTTATTTTGCATTTTTTATTTTTTTCATTTGGGAGGAAAAAAATCAGAGCTGGCTAATGAGAATTGACTTTCTCCATCTTTCCTGAGCACTCTGTCCTTACTGAGATGCCCACCAGCTAAGGAGCCCTGAGCTATCACAACTAATTTCCTGTAGCAAATCATACCTAACACTATCAGAGATCCAAGTGAAACTGACATGCTTTAAATCCAACTGGAAAATAGAAGAAGTTAGAACTAACATAAGAATCAGGGAAGAATGTGTAAGCTGTAGTTTCAGTACATTTCAAACTCATGAAGACACAAATTATTTAAGAGAACATTAATAATTGAATAGCAATATAGTTAAGGATCCTGAGAAAATAAATTCTATTTCCTTCCTTGAAAATGACAATGACATGTATTCTTCTTTTTTTTTTTTTAATTATTATTATTCATCACAGAACCCTTCCGGGAAAATATGGTAACTATAAGGTATGGGCAGGTTTGTACCAGTTTATTCTGTCTGTTATATGGACTGAATAAAGGTGATAGATCCTACTTCAAAAATTAATAAACATGCCTTTCAATGAGTGTTAAAATCTTTCCTCAGTAAATATGGAAAATACCATGACCGATGATTTTAGAATAAACAGTCCCATCTCAGGGATTCTCTGACCCAACTGGCTTTGGCCCGATATATTCAAAGAGATAGCAGTGGACGATGGTGGTGGCACCCTATTGCTTATACCATTCTTCCCTGTAGAACTTAATTTACTCTAAATTAACAAGAGGTTGGGGTTAATAATGTGGTGATGATGGATATTTACTGGAAAGACTGTTCTATGATTCTTGTCCTAGTCCCTTCTGTTTACCTTTGCTACATTCCATAAACAATCAAGCAGTTTCTGAGATAACATCCTCACTTGCATTTAGGCACTACAAGAAACCAAATATTAAAGAACATACTCACTGTCTCATGGAGTTCTGATCCTATCGTACAAACAAGACAAGGTAAGACACATTTAGATTCCTAAATAGTACATAATAAAGTACCAAATGCAGATTGCATAGAACTTTTAGAATTCAGACAAATGAGAAATTCATATAGGTTGAAGCAGCTTCTTGAAGATGGAGGTATTAGTTACACTTTTAAAAATGATGAGATATTGGACTGGAGAGAAAGCGAAAAGGATGGCAGGGATAAAAAAGATGGGGCATGAAAAGTCAGGTCTTGCTGGAGACTGAGCTAAACTAAGCCTCTGATTCCAGGCATTAAAGTCTTTGAGCCCCCACAACAATACCCCAGAATATCCTATTTTATAAGTTGGGTCACTCTGGGTTACCTGCTGGTATTCCACCTCTCTAGAGTTGTGACCAGTTCTCTTCTTTCTGTTATAGAAGATAAACATCCCTGATCGTCTCACAAGGCAACACCTCCGCTGTGCTTCTGTTTCCATCGCTCTCACATTCTTCCCCGCCTCCCACTCCAGTTTTATTAAGAAATAATTGACATATATCTCTATATAAGTTTAAGATGTATAGCGTGATGGTTTAATTTACATACATCTTGAAATGATTACCACAATAGGTTCAGCTTACATCCATCTTCTCATATGGATATAATGAAAAGGAAAGAAAAAAGGAAAACAAAATTTTCTCCTTGTGATGAGAACTCTTGGAATTTACTCTTTTAACAACATTCCAATATATTATACAGCACCGTTAACTAAGTCATCACATTGCACATTACCTCCCTAGTTCTTATTTTTCTTATAACTGGAAGTTTGTACATTTCGACCTCTTCTAATTTCTTCTCCCCTATACTCTGCCTCTGGTAACCAAATTCTGATTTTTTTCTATGTCATGTTTTTTCTTTTCTTTTCTTTTTCAGATTTCATGTATATGCAAGATCATACAGTATTTGTCTTTCTCTGTCTGACTTATTTTACTTAGCATCAATAACTAAAAGGTCCATCCATGTGGTTCTAAAGTAGGATTTCCTCATTTTTTAATTGCTGAAAATTATATCTATATCTATATCTATCTATCTATCTATCTATCTATCATCTATCTATCTATCTATCTATCGCTAGCTATCTATCTATCTAGCTATCATCTACCAATCTATCTATCTATACATCACGACTTTATCTATCCATCCATTGGTGGACACTTAGGTTGTTTCCATGTCTTGGCTATTGTAAATAATGCTGCTATAAACATGAAGTGCATTTGTCTTTTCAAGGTAGTGTTTTTGTTTCCTCTAGATATTTTCCCAGGAGTGGAATTGCTAGATAATATGTAGTTTTATTTAAAAATTTTTGAGGATCTTCCATATTGTTTTCTTTAGTGGCTATGATAATTTACAATCCCATCAACACTCCAGCATTTATCTCTTGTCTTTTTGATGATGGCTATTCTAATAAGTGGGAACTGATATGTCAGGGTGGTTTTAATTTGCATTCCCTAATGACTAGTGATTTTGAGCATCTTTTCATGTACCTATTGCCCTTTCGTGTATCTTCTTTGGATAAATGTTCAGGTCCTTTGTTCATTTTTAAATTACATTTTTGTTTTGTTTCTTTTATTTGTTTTTTTTGTTTTGCTATTGAGTTATATGAGTTCTTTATATATTTTGAATATTAACCCATTAGCAGGTGTTTGGTTTGTAAATATCTGTTTTTCTTATTCTGTAGGTTTTCTTTTCACTTTCTGATTTTTTTCCCCTCACATTCTTAAAGAATCACTTCCTCAGCTATACCTTCCTGTCCCCTTCATATCAAGTGTTTCCTGCTCTATTGAATTCTTCTGGAATATCGATATGCAAACATGATCTTCTACCTCAAAATAGTAGCAACAACAAAACACCTGTAGATTATGGTTCTTCTCCACCTACCACTTCCTTTTTGTGCTCTCACAGAGAAACTTACTGAACTAATATTGCCATTCTTTTCTTTTCCTCCCACTCCATCCTCCTTAATTGACTTCTGTTGACCTTCTTTTCCTACCAGTCCTCTGAAGCTACCTTTGTGAATGTCATGGATGACCTCTGCATTGCAAAATCTAGTGGTCATTTGCTGTCCTGATCTTTCTCAGCCTTTTAGTAGATTTAGACACAGTTGTCTCCACCTGTCTTTCTGACACATTTTGTTCTTTTGGTTTATGTGACACCATACACTTGGTTATTTTCCTACTCCTCTGATCTCTGTATTGAGTTTCTTTTCTGTCTCCATCTCTTTTTATTTTCTTCTTTTGGGCTGCTACACAATATAGGTTCATTACTTTTCTTTGTCTCTATTCTTAGGTGGCTTCATCAAATCTCATGATTTTAAATTTATATACATCTAAACTAATCTCTCTCTTGAGTTCCAAATTCATATACGCACTACCTATTACATATCTTCATTAACTAATCAGCTCTTAAAATTTAATGTGACTAAGTCGGAACCAATGTTGGAGTTTCTCTTCTCTTCTCACCCTTCTGGTCCTGGTTTGTTGTAGAGTGCCACCATCTACCTATGTTCTGTGGCCAAAAGCCTAGGATTCATTCCTTATTACTCAGTTTTTCTCATATAACCAATTCTAAGCAGTTTATATTGTCTCTGTCTCTAAAGCATATCTGTAATCTCTCCATTTCCACCCTATTAAAAGCTACTATTGTCTCTCATCTCAATTACTGTAACCACCTCCTGACTGGTTTCTCTAGGATTGTACTTGTCTTCTCCTAATCAATTTTCTATACAGCAGTGGTCTTTAAATTGTAAAATAAATTATGTCACTCTCCCACTTAAAATACTCTTAGAATGAGAGATACACTTCTGACTTATTTTATTGTTTTTCACCTGATGAAGCTTAGGGTGGAGGAGACACCAAGCGAACAAATTGCTAACATATAACACTGAAACCACTTTCTGATATACCCCTAGCACATTGGCGATAGTTGCAAAATTGCTAAGAAATTTTCTAGAAAATAAATAGAAACTGCAAATTCGAAGGCAAGGAGAAGAAAAACTTAAATACACATTTCTTGTTTCCAGCATGATTTTGAGTCTTCTCTTTTTTCTCGCCCAATGTATAAAGACAGAATAGACATATTTCTCCTCCATCAATAAAAGCTAAGAAGTTGGAAATGTAAAGTCAGCCTCTCAAGAGTATCTTCCTAATTTCATTTTCAGAATCTGTTTTATTCTCACTTGGAATTTTTAGCTGTATTCAGTCATGAAATACTATGGGTGTGTCATTACAACAAAACTTAGAAGGTAATCCCTAGGAAGATGAGTATGAGGGGTCCGAGATCCAAAGTTCTGCATTACTTTGTTTAGCTCTTTTTCCATTTTGATCAATAAATACTTAAATAAAAGAGTCCAAGACAGGAAACACATTTCTAAATGTTATATGAGACTTAGTCTATCAACTACTTGCCTTGAATGCGACCTGTTCCTTGGAATGCAATGAAACCCAGGATCAGGTAAAAGGTTTTTGTTGTGGTGGTGATAGTTTTAAAAAATCAATCATCATGACACGATTTTAGGTTTCTTTTTCCCCTTCAATTTGAGATATAAAAGATAAACCCTGCTATTAAATCAGTTAATGTCAGGGGCAATCTCTTAAGACTGATGATTTGATTACTGCTAGAGCCTCGACTAAGAGCCAGCTGCTATCTGTCTTCTGAAAACAATAGAAACAATCTCTGACCTTAAACATAATCATGCCTTAGCAGAGATGAATGCTGCTGCTGTATCCTTCAGAAGAGAGGAGAGAAAGCATATGGGGCAAACAAGGCTTAGTGTAACTGTTATTCGTGTTGAATAAAACCTGAGTTCATCTCAACATTTGGTAGAAGATTCTGTTAAACATTTCATAGACATTGAGCAAAACAAAGTTGTATGTAAAGGAAGTATGGACATCAAAACATTATTAGAAAATATATGTATTCAGATGCATTTTTGAATACAAAATTATTCATTACAGAATTAAATTAAAAGGGTGAAAGACTAGAAAAAATGTAAATTTCCTTCAATAAGTAAATAGTTAAGTAAATTATGGAATATTCACTCAAAACGTCCTATAACTATTAAATTTTGTCCACAAGAATACAGGAACATGAAAAAAGTACTGTTAAATATAAAAAGGAAAGTTGTATAGAAAATTAGGTATTGTATGAGCATACCTTTATAATACTTCTCAATTATAACACTCACGAAAATATCAGAACCATGCACAGGAAACACAAACCGAGAGAAAATACATTTATATATTCAACAAATGTTTGTATAGTGTTTGTGTATTAGGGTAGAGTAGGCAGTGATAAGAAAAAAAAACCCCAAAGTGCGTAGTAGCTTACACATCACAACTCAGTGCAGATATTTGTAATTGGGCGAAGGCAGTGATCCTTACAGTGATCCAAGTTAGCCTGGTGTATGTCACTTCTCACAGTCGTTGGTTAGAACTGGTCAGATAGCCTTATGTAGTTGCATGAGAGTCTGAGAAATGTAGTTCCTGGATGGACAGCTACTCCCTTTACATATATATATATAACACACACACACATATATATATGTATAAATAACACATATTTTTGGCTAGAAAGTTAGCAATTTCTGTTAAACTTAGTAAAATGGATGAAATTAAATTAGAATCCAACTCTCTTCGACTCTAAAATCTAGGCTTTTAACTACCATGCTGTTTTGAGGCTAAAAACAGGAGTTTCACTACAGTTTACAAATGGTTAATGGGTTTCAACAAAGCACCTCTAAGTCATTAGTTTAATGCCTTAGGAGGTTGTGTTATCCATTTGAAACTCGGGGCTGGTGCCATTGCTTTCTGAGTGACCCGCTTCTCCTAGCAGCTGAGCAGTTTGCGGTGCCAGTGGAAGCTCAGAAGTCCTATCCAGAGCCCCTCAGTAGGTAGAACGATGGAGGAAGTGACTTCCCTGTAAGTGACAATGTCACAGCTATGAGGGCTCCAGATCTCACATCAAGGAATAAGAAGCCAGCCACTCTTAAGGGTTGGAATTTATTGAGTTGGTGATTGAATCTGAGCTACAAGACATTGTCCAGTCTCGTTAATAGCACTTTAACCTTTCCTTTTGGGCCAACATGCAGAAGTTCCTTCACTTAGGTAGGGAGATACCCAGAGGACATTTGATACCTGATTCCCAAGCACAAGTTTAGTTCTCCTTTCTACACCCAGTAGTGGGATTAAGGCTCTTAGAGAGTTCCGGGTTCCTGGTTGTTTTTGTTTCGTTCGTTTGTTTTTTACCCAGAGCGTTCTCCACGATGTTACTATTGGAGTCATTCATTCATTCATTCATTCATTCATTCATTTATTTAGAAGTCATGCATTTTAAAAAAGCAATCTTATGAACAGGAAAGGGGTTGTTCCAGCAGATGTCTCTTATCTCTTCTGGAAATAATGATAATTATGCTGCTATCGATGCTGCTGGTCCATAGTTACTTTGTCTTAATTTATTTTGGTAAATTTTTTTTGTACATATTATTTTCTTTGATCTTTGGAAGAATTCTATGATGCAGATGTTATTTCCATCATGATTATTATCATAATTTTACAAATTTAAAAATTAAAATTTAAAGAGAGGAAGTAATTTGTTCAAGTTTACACACCTAATATGTGGAGTCAAACTTCAAAGGCTATGCTTATTTGCTAGATCATTTATCATTGTAATTTGCCCAGAACCCTTCCCCATTTCTTTTAATATTCCAATTCCTTTCGGAGTCTACCTAGCTGACATTTTCTTGGAGTAAGGTTGCTCACTTCCCAGTTTGAAAATGAAAGAAGCCAATCTTTCTATTTCTGCTCTCTGCATACCTCAGTGACAGAATGTGATCTAAGCATGGCCAACAAGATATTGAATCTTGAATAAAGGACACAAGAATGATGAGGGAGTCATTTAATTGAGACTATAATATTGGTGACATTCTTACAGCTTTCTAAATCATGGCTCTCGATAACTTCCTAGTTTCCAAGCCTGATCTCTCAGAGTCTAATCAATCCTGTGATCCCTCAGGGAACTAGTATATCTCCTTTTAGTTAAGTAACCTGGAGTCAAAATCTTTTGTTTTTAATTAATATTATAGCAAATACATAACTAATTATATATTTGTATGTTATTAGCTACAAGTAAGAGCAATTCCATATTTAAACTGGCTTAGACAAACAACAATAACAATAACAACAACAACGACAACAACAACAAAAATGTATTATCTCCCATAAAAGAAGGCAAAGAAGACTTCAGGGGTTTCTCTATTCCTGGTAGGCAGATCCAATCCACATTGCCCAAATACTAATTATAAAACTCTTCTTTTTGGCTTCTATACTTTTTTTGTCTTAAAACTCATGAGAATGATGAGTCATAGTTGGAGTCAATGTTGATAATTAAAAGTTGTAATGCAGAACACATATCATTTTAATGAGTTGACTTACATTGTCTTCTCTACTGACAATAAGCCCTATGAAACCTGAAATACACATTTTTACAGTCCTACTTCACTGGGGGAAATGACATTAGGGTTTAGAGTTGGGATGTTTAAAAGAAGTTTAATGCTATTTCTTTTTTTTTTTTAAAAGCATTGAATTGTAAAAATTCAGTATAAGAGCATTCAAAATGCAAAAAAATAAAAGAAATAGTCCTATAGATTCAGTAAAATCCAACTCTAACTTTGTAATTAACAAAATATGTATAAATGGCCCTCATGTCTCAGATTCTCCCAGCAAGGGGTGCGGAATGCCTGCCAGATCTTTCTCTCCCTCAAGGCACCAAATGTGGCTGACTGTGTTCTCTCCTGGAGAGCAATTCAGCAGGGGGAGGAGCCTTTTTTTTTCCTTTTCTATTAAAGGCCTCTGGGGAAGAAATACTTAAAATCATGTAAGTGAAAGTGACTACTCTTTTTTTTCCTTTCTCTCTTTTAAGAGAAATATAAACCAGTCTTCACTTCCTAAACCAAGAACTAGAAAATATAAAGTAGGAAATGCAAAGTTCCCATTTAAATGTTTGATTAGTTATAGAAAGAAGTCACAGAGGAGTAAGGGAGGGAAAGTAACACCAAGAGGAAATGACAGCAGAGAAAAATACTAAAGAGCCTCTTCCATTGACCTCTTTCCCCCCAAAGAAACACACACCAAGAATGCCAAAGCGGGCAGGCTTCAGAGTAGGATTATACATACAGAGAGGAACAATCACAGTGACCCATATGGATAGACAAAAAACATTCTTAGGATTAACATTACCATCTTGATTATTTTCAAGCTGTTACTAATCTTTACTTGAGAAATCGGGTTGTGATTTTGCAACCCTGCATGTACAGGGGAACAGAGATAGTGAATTTCATGCTATCCCCTCTGTGTACATTTATGTGAAATCTGGAGGAACTCACTCCAAAAATAATGCCCCTTCATCAGCTTCTTGTATCAGAATTTATCAATGAGAAAAAGCATACAAAGCCTCCTGTTTATGATTGACAAGTTGACAGAAGTATTTATAAACAACTAAGGCTAAAATAGATTCCAGAGTTCTACAAAACAAAATGAAAGTTTTGTTCTTTTGAAGACCAGGAGTTTTGGTGGAAATCACAGAGGAATAAATTATAACCATTTGGTAGTAATCCAGGTCTATGAGGAAGAGAAATAGAACACAATTTAAATAATCACTTATATTTACTGTGCAAGATAGGGTAATTTTACCTTCTTCAGTGTGTTTTGCTTAAGATATGAGAAAAATCTGTTGGAAATGTGACATGGTCCTAAAAGATATTTAATGTCCCAGGAAACTAATGCTGCTTTAAAATAATGGCTACGAAAGAGAGAAAAGTGAGTAATTTACCTAGCAATAATGAAAAACTATAGACTTTTCTCATGTTAGTCTTTCCTTTCCTTTCCTTTTCTTTCCTTATTTCTCTATTATTTATGCCAACCAACATAATTTTAAGGTATGTAACAGAGATTGAATGCCCCACCCCCTACTTTTTTTTATTGTAAAAGAAGCATAAACTGAGCTGTTTCTTAAGCGACAGAATTCTTATTATATAATAAATACACAGCTCTCTTAGCACCAGAAGATGTCCATCTGCTACCTCGGGATTTGCCTTGCATATAATGCTGGCTTCGGAAAAACAGCATTATACCATTAATTTAGACATGCTTTGAATGTGAATACTTATAAGCAATTGATTCTGCTTTAATCAACACAATGGAAAAATATCTTAATTAATGGAAAAGGCTCAAAGGAATAACCCAGGCACTATAGGCCACAGCAATCACATGACAAATTGTAATGAGAGATATTTTAATGAAAACTTTTAGAAGGCACTGACATTTTCTCCAATTATCAGCAGTCACCCTTCCCCATTCAGCTATGCTTTCCCTTTTATTCCACACTGACCTCTCCTATCCATTTAACTCAATAAAAGTAAAAGAATTTAGAAATTCTAACTTTATAATGATAGCCCCAAAGTGAACAAAATCATTTTCAGAGTTTGACAATATATTATCTAGAAGGCACACATAATTATTGTTCCTTATCAACTAAATGAATAAGTTTTAACATGATTTTTGTTATCTCTGTTTCCTGGAGTGCATTAGAGGGTCTTAGGAGGAAAAGCTTAAGTAATTAGATTTATTTAGAAAGGAGAGTGCTAAGAAGATGGATTATTAAGCTCTCACTAATAGGGTATACTGGGAGAACATGGCAAGCGTTGCAAATGGGCTTGCAAATGGGTCTATCTGTTGTTATTTCAGTAACAGTTTGCAACAGGTAATTCCTCCCCAAAGCTCCTTACTGGCCAGGAATTTCTTCAGCTGTTCATCCTTTTGGATTTTGAAGTTTTAAAATATTTTTTCAGATGTATCTTATCATAGCAGACATTCTTTATCAGTTCATCTCTCTATTAATATTTTATATATGTATATATATATATTTTTAGAATTGATTTCTTGTAACATTTTATTTCTACCACAATCCTATAATTTGAGATTATTATTACCATTTTACAGTTGCGAAGACTGAGACTCAGGATGGCTGAGAGTTGCTTACAATCCAAAGGCCTGATGTAAGGACCCAGGTCTTCTGGTTTCTATTCCAGGCTTCTTTCCCTCCACATTTCATGGTTAAAGCCTAGATGAAGGAGACTTGAGATAGGCGAATGGGCTTAGTGAGAGCAAGAAGCAAAAAGAGAAGGGAGAGGAATTGAAAGGAGCAGAGGTGGGATGCAGAAGATGAACTTTGCCTCCCACATGAGTCTTCGGTCATCCCTTTATCTGAACTTGCTGTGGTTACTGTCGATTCAGGAAAAACTCTGATTTTTTTTTTTATGTTTTGTTTATAGTTCCCAATAATCATAAATTGAAATCTTAGCTCTTCATTCCCCAGTGTGTGACCTTGTGCAAGTCACATAATCTCTTTAACCTCAGTTTCCTCAGGAATACATGAGGATAATACTAAAAGCTAGGTTCCAGGATCAACTCAGTAAGGTGAGGTATATAAGGCAATTCAATAGCAGCAGTGCCTGGAACATGGTAACTGCTAAATAAATGTTAACTATCATTAATATGCAATAGATGTTTATTATTTTTTAACTGATTAATGTTTGAATCCCTTTCATATATTTGGGAACTCATCAATATACTGTTCATTAGTATTGTCCAGCAAGTATTTCCAGTTATTTTTCTGAGTGCATACTGAGATTATAGTTCCTTGTACACTCCCTCCCCTGAATTTGGGTGTAGCTGTGTAGCATGTTTTAGCCAGTAAAGTATAAGCAGAAATGTCAAGTGTCACTTTCAGTTAGAAGCTTTAATTGCTAATATATCTTTCATCACACTCTCATTTTGCCATGGTAACCTGCAGCTTTCCACATAGGGGCTATACTGTCATCCCATGTCCTTAGATGAGAATGAGAGAATGATACAGAGCAGAGCTTCCAGCTAACTAGTTACAGAAATGTAATGTGACTGAGGATTAGAAGAAGGAAAACGAAACAAAAATGCTTTATGTTAAGCAACTTAGATTTTTGGGGTTGTTTGTTACTACAGCATAACTTGGCCTATCCTGACTGTTACCCCCACCATGTGAGTCTTGGTGAGAGGCACAACCTCGTTCACAAAATAGAAGCATAAATGTGGGATAGTTGCTTTTGTTACCTCTCTTATAGGCACTTGATATAAAATTGATCAATCAATGAATTCACCTAAGTACATAAATTGGAGCTAGAAATGCAAAGAAGTAGGAACGGTGGATAATTCATCCCTATTTATTCTGGTGGCAGCAGCAATGGAGGAAATACACATTTCTGGGAAAATCAGAGGCAGCAGATATAATAGTAACACATGGAATCTGGGACCATTGGTGGAATTTTTTGTAAACTGTGAGACATGATTTTCAGGGGGATCAGTAGCAGAGTCCCCATCACATAAGTATCGTGGTGTTAACTCTGGCCCTGGTTGGGGTGCGGTCTAATATTCCTTGTTCCTGACCTATTTCCAACCTTCCTAGTGACTCAACTTTGCAAGTAGCTGACATAATTTCAATTTATTCATTTTCTGATTAAATCAGCCAGAGTAGAATGCTTGCAAATGAGATTCCCAAGTAACACAATATATAAATTAATTTTAGAATTTTCTTTGTTAATGTGCAGTTATTTTAGTATAGTTTTGGAAGTTTGAATTAGTTGCTCTGAATATCATTGCTTGTTCATGCCAATGGTACACTTACTTTAATAATGCTCACACTTTACCTCAGCAATTTCTTTTCTAGGTATTAAGTTCATGATTCTTTAAAAGATTCTTAATGAGTTAAAGTACAATTTTCACTTAGGGTTTACATTATATTAAAACTGATAGTCAAAACCATTTCTTTTACTTTTTCTCTCTGAAAAATGTAAGTGAATGATTTTCCTGTATTAGTCTACTTAAATAAACATTGTATTACTAAAAAAGACTAATGAATCTTTGGCCATTTTAAGTAAAGATCATGTTGTTCTCTTTATTTTGAACTTGGTTCAGTCTAGACTTGAAGATGACCTAGGACACCTCTGAAGTTTCTTTCCAGCAATGTGATTCCTAAGACCATGATTTAGCTACAAGAGTCAAAATTCCCTTGGAGGGAAATTTATTTAGTTAGTTGAATAAGATCATTGCTCTTCTAAAGGATTATTGATCTTGACATGACTTGACAATTACAATGAACTAGAACCTGTGTACTGGGGGATCGGCAAGAGAGAAATTCATTACAAGTATCCAGCAGAAATGTAATTTTACATGTTCTGGGTTTACATTTTCAACCTGTCAGGAAACATTAGAAAGGGCAAATTTATTTCTAGTGAGTATACCAACACTGTAATTTCTTTGCTGAAGTTCAAATCCAAGAATGACTCTGATTTGCTTCTTTGCCACTTATTTCAATCTGTACTTTACCAAATCTGAAGAGCAACAAAAAATTAAAACAACTACAAATATTGGAAATGCAAGCAACTAGAGAGAGCTGGTTGACATGATCAACATAGAGAAGGAATTAGTAATTATTTCCTCTATTCTGAACTCTTTGTTTCTGGGAAGGTGGAGAAGAAAACAGAAAGGATGGAAAAAGAAGTTTTTCCAAGAGTTTTTGGGTCCTTTCTATTGAAGTCTTAGGGAAGAAAAACCAAAAACTTGTAAAACTATGAGACTTGGGACAAAAATGTAAGCAGGTGAGAACTGACTGATCTACATTAAAGGCTTTTGATTTCTAGAATAATCAAATATGTTTTACAGTATTCTAACTTGTGAGAAGTAAAATGAAAATAACCAAAACAAAAACACACTACCAAATATGTGACACGTAAATGTAGAAATGTACAGTTCAGAGAAGCCTTAAATATAGGAGAATACATGTTCTAGGCACCACCTTCTAAGACCTGATTACTTGTCTAACTTTTACCGTGGAGTTTGTTGTCATATATAAAAGGGCTGGCTTGCAAATCAACAGATCTCCCTGAAGATTTGAGTGATATGAGAACCATCAAATTTTGTTCCTTAGGGAAA
>NW_006431210.1:2127625-2133201 GCF_000325575.1 Pteropus alecto
TCCCCTTAATTTATAGATAGAATAAAGCCTGGAGATGTCAACTGACTTTGCCAGGGCCACACACCTTGTTCAGAATAGAATCTGGACTAGTACTCAAACTCAGATGATGAACACTGAGATCCTGTCACGGGTCCTATCTTGGTTTCATTCTCCTTGGTCCCTTGTTGGGTACGAGGATACTCTTCAAATAACTGTCTTGTTGGATTCAATGTCAGGATCCACTCTTCTGCCTGAAGAAATGTGCAACAGCCTCAAAAGGCCACATTTGGGAATAAGTAAACCCTTTCACAGGGTTCCTAAAACTCATTTTTATTCTAAACTAACGATTTAAAAAGGAAATACTGGAGGATTTAAGCACCTTAATCCGAACTCAGCTGTTCCTAGATTTAGGTTCCAACTCTGCCATTTACTCTCTGTGTAAATTAATAGAAATGTTAATGTCCTTAAGCTTCATACAAAATGGAGATAATAATGGTACCTACCTTATATGGTTGTTTTGAGGATTTATTCATGTAAGTAAAGGATGGCGCAAAGTACGAAATAAGAGTTTAATAAGAGATATGAGAAAAGAGAGCCAGGTATAAAAAATAAAGAGTATAATACATATTAAAATTTATTTTAATATGTATTAAATTCCATTTTTGTCTTAATGTTTATTAAACTCTATTTCTTTCCTTTCCTTCATTGCTAAAATGCACTTTTCTCAAATATACTTACCCTGGTAACTTTCTTTGCAGGCACCAACCACACACCCAGTTCAAAAGTAGAGACTCTGAAAATATTTTGCTAATCCATGGAAATTTGCTCTTGGAAAAGTCAACAGGAAAAATGTACCCAGAAATTAGGAAGTGATAATTAAATGCACAAGGACTCAGTACGGCCAAGACAGGAAACACACAGACTGTGGTGAGAGATTTATGGAGTTTTAGAGCTAGCATTGGCCTTGGAGGTCATCTAGTTGACTCATTTATTTTAAAGAAGAAAAAGAAATCCAGAGAGATTGCTCTGTGACTGAGGACTCACAGCACTTCCGCTTGGAGAATAGCACTCTTGACTCTCCATTTTTTCTATTTATCTTTCTTATTTCAGTTTATTTTATATCCTCTTAAATTTTTCCATGCTAGATCAGTAGGTGCATATTAGAGCTTCTCCATAAACTGGTTCCTACCCTTTGGCTGTGCTGTAATTTTTGCTAAAATGCACTTTTCTCAAATATGCTGCCAGAGCAATTGTAGTCTAGGCCTTCTAGATGAATGAATGATTTCTTGCTGGTGGCTGCAGCCTCACTCCTGTCTCTGAGGCTGGCCAAGATTCTCTATCAGTCAGTGTGCGTTTCTTCCTGTTGCTCTCTATTACCACAATCCTGTCTGCTGATAATAGAGAGGCCAGTTAACTAACCAGGACAGGAGCTAAAACTAGGTGATGAGGCCTCCCTTCCAACTAGGAAACATTATATCTTTGGAAGACTTTTCTTGATAGTATGACTATGTGTTTACAGAAGGAGCAAACCCCAGCCAACTGCTGCATAGTCGAGGGCAAAAACTGGGACCACCACATCCCTCATCCACACATGAGGTAGCAATGTGTCTGTAGATGAGAACTTTGACTTCCTCTTTAAGGCCTTAAAGCTACAGTGAAAAACAACAACAACAACAACAACAAAGAAAACCCCTGTATATTAAGCCTTACCATATCTGTAATAGTTTTGTAACGTTTAAACCATTCTATCTATAGCGCCCAGTATTTAGGGAATGGCAGTGGTTACCCACTTAGTGGTGGCAGGGTTTCTATGAGTTGTACCTTAGACCTGTTACTCACAAACTTCAGCATTTCAGAATCACGTGGAGAGCTTGCTAAAACACAGATTGCTGGGCCTACACTCTTAGAGGTCTGGGGTGGGACCAGAGGATTTGCATTTTTAACAAGCTCCTAGAAACTGCTGCTGCTGCTGCAGCTGGACCAGTTACTACACTTTAGAAGCCACTGCTACAGGAGAAACTGGTCTGTCTTTTCCTACTTTTCCACTTCATTTTCTGCCCCAACCACACTTTCAGAGGCTCAAATCTCTCCAATATAAATCTCTTTGCATACACATACACAAATGATCTTTGCAGCTTAAAGTTTTATCTCTCTCCATATTCTTATTCTGTAGTGGGGCATTTTGACAAGCCAATCCTTACCTTAGAGAGTGTAGGTACAGGCCACATTTCCAGTGCCCTCCCTGGTACCTCTGTGTGTACATTGATGTGCACGGGGACTTTTGATCTGTGTAACTGAAGAAGGTGAATGAGGGAGAAATTTATTATAGGTAGGCTTCCCAAAGGAAAGGGGGTATGCCATGAAGAATAGCATTTTCTCTCCTCTCCAGCTGGCTCTTTGGGCTAGACTTGAGCCCCCATGCTTATAAAAAGGCTGAAAGAACTGTTTAATGAAAATCTTTGTGGAATTCTAGGCACAAACAGACTTGTTTTGGGGGCCCGGACATCTATCAGTCATTGGTCAAGGATATCTCAAGGAGGCACATGAATTTTCAGGTGCATGAGGCTTTTCTTTCCAGCAGCCTGAGGGACTATTGAAAAAAGGAAAACTTGCAAGTTATTGGAATGTAAAGCACACCAAAGGTAGGAGGAGCATGGACAAACATGGTCAAGAGAATCCCAGGGAACTTGGGTGGAGCCCTGCCATTGCTTGATACAGCAGGGAGACTTTAAGCAAGTAGATGAAGCCAGTTGGCAAGGGGACGCATAGACTCTTGGAAACCATATATTTTTTGATTTATGACAACTCATCTAACTTGCCCTCGGAAACTGTTCATGAATCTCTGAAGAGGAGGGGGCTGTCTGGTCCAGAACTGTCCTCCTAAGAAGCTCTTTTTCCTGTGGCTCATTAGTGGCATTGCATGCCTGGCTTTTTGCTAAGCTGGAGAATCTCAGTGAGGACTGCCAACACAAGGCTCCTTCAGGCTGTGGTTAGCAACTAAGCATTTAAATAGTCTTGCTATGTTGCCTGATTCAGGCAGGGCACCCAAGGGTGGTGTGTTTTCTGGGATAGCCTGCCAGCTCCTTTTTTGTGCTTACTTTTCTTTATCCAGTGTAGCCAGGTGTCCCCAAAAAGCAGCAGGCTGGGAATGCAGATGCATCCACAGACATGAATTTTGTAGCATCATTTGCCTGTTTAACTTTCCTCTGCTTCTCTTATTCTCAGACAGATGAAGGCAAAGCCATATCTATAGAAATTTCCATGCTGCTAAACAAGGCTAGGATTTTTATGAAATAAATAATCGTTAGGACTATTTGAGTCTTATTCTCCTATGTGTCTTTTAAGAAGGGCATTTTGAGCAATAGTTATAAAGACATTTCATCAGTGAAAATATCTTGAATTTTTGTTTCACCTGTGACTCAAGGACCACATTATTGTTTATCTTTAACATTTGTACACAAGTACTAAAGTTGTGCTTTTCTATTCTGTGAAAATAATACTGATCATGAAATTGCAAGACCTGATTTCAGTTGTGGCCTCCCACCTACGAACTAGGTGATTTTCTCTGTGATGTGGGCTAAATATGCTCATTATGAGGGTCAAATGAGATAAATCTATTTGTGGGACTGTTGAGAGCAATGCAAAATAAAGAATTTACAGGATAGAAAATGCCATATAATTATGGATTACACTGGCCACTGTGATCAACATTAGCACACTCTTCTAGAATGGATCACCCTCTGATCTCTAGGTGATTTCTGTATCTAGATAGACCTGAGCTCAAATCCAAGCGATTCCCCATACAGGCTATTTAAGCCTAAGAAAGGTATTGCAGCTCTCTGAGTCTTAGTTTTCATATATTTGCCTTTTATAACATGGCAGGAATTATAGCCAACATATATACATGCCTGGAAGAGTTCCTTCAACCTAATTAATAATATTTTATTATCATTTTATTTTTTGACTTTTGCTAACTCTAAAGGAACTCTTTGATACTACATAGAATCAACTCTTGCCTGGCATTGAGTGCTATTACCAAGACGTAAGATTAAATTATGGAACCTCTGTCACTGGCTCAAGTACAATGATTTGAATAAGAAGGTGCTGAGTTTCCCTGAGGAAAAATACCTCAGAGGCAAACCATCATTGACCCTCAAATGTTGACATCTCTGTCTTTTGTCAATAGGGTCACACTTTTAAGTCACCTGTTTTTTGCCCACCTAGGTTTGACTGATTCATAGAACTGTCTGCTCCAACCCTAGTTCCATGAATAACACAAGTTTTGCAGCAGTGGCTGCAATGAACAGGACACAATGCCACCTGGCCCATGAAACCTTCCCTTGGCAACAACGTGCATCAGACTCCTTCCTCCATAACTCACTTGGCAATTACTGTCTGTAACTCAAGTAGCATTTCATTGTTGTTTTCTGTAACTATCTACACCGCACAATGTAGTCCTGTAAATATGTACACTCACATCTTGAGGGTGTGTGTGTGTGTGTGTGTGTGTGTGTGTGTGTGTGTACTGATCTCTCCAGATACATTCAGAGTGCTTTGTGGATGCGGGCCATATGTTTCTTACCCCACAGTATTAATGCTGAGCTGAAAGGCCTCTGGGGAACACACAGTAGGCATTTGATGTGAATTTATTATTTGATGGAAAGGCAGTGATGTTTTCTATGGTGAACGTCTGCTAATTTTATGCTTTTGGTCGCTGCTAAAATAAAGAGTTTTCTCAGATGATAGATCAATTGCTTTGTTCTACTGAATACTTTTTAAGGGTCCTTAGAGATGTTTGATTAATGCCAGTATCTCAGGAGAACAGAGGGTACTAGATAGGCATTCATGTATCAAAAGTACTTGTTTTGAGGAATATCAGACACAAAAGACCACATACAACATTATTTCACTTAATAAGGGCCCCAAATAGGCAAAACCATGCCCTTTCCCCTACCGTGGGAGGTGTAGTGACTAGAAGAATATAGGAAGAGCTCTCTGGATACTGTGATATGTTTGTTTGGATCTGGAGGATGGTTAGAGGGCTGTGTCCACCGTTGTGAAAATTCCTCCAGCTGAGTACTTATAATCTGTGTGCTTTCGTTTCTGTATATTATTCATTAATAAAAAGGAAAGTTTTCTTATTTGTGTCCTCTTATTTATTTTCGTAAAATAGGAGTTAAAGCAATATCAATTTGGATTCAAATAGAGATGACATCGTGGCTGTATCTAAATGCCTCTGTCCTATATATCTTGGAAAAAAAGGAATTCTGCTTGTGTGGGGTCATCCCTAGGACTTTTAGAAACAAAATTTATATAGAAATGGAAGTCAGTTGGTAGACAACCTAGAATTAGTCTTGCCGAGACAACACAGGTGCCTAAGCAGAAGTGGCAAGTGACTCTTCCCTATCATCTACTGTGAAAATAGTCTTTTTTTTTCCAGTAAGCAAGGAGGCCAGTCAGGTCAGCACCTGGCTTAGGTTTACAATGGAGGGAAGATTTGTGGGGGATGTTGGCAAAGTGTTTGCTCATATACTCAGATACTAATATATCATGGTTTATTAAGATGAAATATAATTTGTGGTTTTTTTTTTTTTTTT
>NW_006431210.1:2133211-2147693 GCF_000325575.1 Pteropus alecto
GGAAAGAAGTCATAATGGTGTAGGACAGGGCAAATTCCCCGAGGGCTGGGGTTGGGAGACTCAGGCCCTGTACTGAGTGCAGGAAAGGATTCAAACACCAGCCCAAGATAGTCAAAAGAAAAGTGTTTTAGAGAAGGGGTAATACTCCACAGACAGAGCATAGTCTTCTCAAAGGCAGAGAATGAGAGAGCCTAAGAGACTCAGAGGAACAGTGAGAGAGACAGAGTAAAGACACTGAGAGGGACCCCAAGGGTTGGAGGGTTCGGGAATTCAGTTTATATCATTCTTTAGTTTCTGTGAATTACAGTTCAAAGACTTTGTTTACCCATTTTCCTTTGATGTGGGTACACAGAGAGAAAGGATAAGAGTATGTGGCGAGAAAAGGTAAGAATATGTACCATGAAAGGCCTGCTGGCAATTTCCAGCCTTTGATCCATAGGTTCTCTGATTTTAGCCATAGGGAATTAATGATTTTATTTTGTGTGGGGCTGCCACTTAAAAGATTGTTTTTCTGTTGTCTTTTCAGTGTGGAGATATGGTTTGTTAGCCATCCCAGCAGAAACCTTTCTTGTTCTGCAGGTTTCCTTGTGGTCTGGCTGTAGGGCTGATTAGCATATTGCAGTCTCAGAATATAGCTTGATTTAACATTTAGTTCTCTTGCCTCCTCCTTACATTAATAATATATACAGAAACTAAAACTTAATAGTCTAACTGCATATTCTTCCTAACACATATTTTTGGTGAGCAGCAAGTCATTTTATACGTTTCTTTTCGTTTTGAAAGGGTTTACATACAAGCTTTGGTAACACTATTTTAAATATTGCTTATCTGCTGATTCTGTCCCTGGGGAGAGAAGTATTGAATGCCTTGATAAAACGCATTTTGTTCCCACAGTGACCAGGCCCCGGTGTCAGCGTTTTCCAAGTTTCACCCTATGACACCTGGAATGGTGCTTCTGAACCATGCATCAGAATCACCTGCATTGCTTACTAGAAAAAAAAAAAAAAGTTAATTCCTGAGCTCTCGTCCACACATAATAAATCTCTGGTGAGCAGTTCTCAGGATGCTACATTTGGAATAAGCTTTTCTTGTGACTCTCAAGCACACTAAAGTTTGAAAACCATCGACCCATTGGCTTCTGGCAGGTGTCAGTGCACTTTGGGGAGGGGGCCAGGGTGTGACCCAGGAAGCTTCCCAAGAATGTCTGGGAAAGCATACCTGTTTTGGGGACTTTTACAAAGTTGGGATTTTGGCCACCACAAAGAGGAAGAAAGACCACTGAATTTAGTGAGAAAGATGCGTGAAATGTCCATAGCTTGTCTTCCCAGGCAGGGCAAGACAAGAAATTCTTTGTGTAGACAGAGAACTAACAACCTTATTCCCCTCTCAGTGTTTGACCTCTGTCCTTCTGTGTTGGCAGAAATTCTGACTTTTGCATTCCCTCGGAATTACAAAATTGTCCTTTTTCATGCCTTTCTTTTTGTCACAGCAGGCTATTTCTAAAAGAACAGCGTTGCCTTTCTTTTTGTGGATTGTTTTCTTTCCTCCCAAAAGACATTTGAAAGAATTCTCCCCCTCAGGGTTTAGCTCAGTTGACTTTATTACAAGGACACACCACGACAGGTACATCTAGTGATGTGTTAGTTAAAAAAAAACCAAGTAGCTAGAAATAAACCATGAGGGAAAAAGATTACCTCTGGCGTAAATCAGAATTTCTTGGAAAGTGCTTGCAAGGAACAGCCCAAGGCAAAATGGTTGTTTTCTTCCATTCCCAGAATCACTGTGGGTGTTGGAATTAGAAGCATTGAGAACTTCAGAGTATTGTCTCATGATTTCACTGTTTTCATCTTCACCTTACAATCTGAGAAACTCTGGGGACAGAGAGTGCTCACCTTTTTCTTCCGTGGGTTAAACAATGGCAGGCTTGCAAATGAAATAGGGGAGATGTCAGATTTGAGAGACAATTTCTAAAAACTCTAGACTTGGGAGTCTGGGTCTTCCAAGGAACATCCCTTGGAAGCAAAGTGTTTGATAGTGCAAGACTTATAGTTGGTTGTGTGAATTTTTGTCCATCCAGGTGGAGGTCTCTAGTGAAGCTCCGTAGACTTCAACACTTGGTCCTCATTTTTTTTTTTTTTTAAGCCAATGGCTGAATGAGATGATGCAAAGTAAGGAAGGATTACAATAAAATTTCTACTTATTACATCAATAAATTGGAATGATCACTTCAAAGCCTCCAAAAGAAAATTTAAAAGAAAATTTAAAAATTTAAAAATATGCTTCTTAATTTGCTTCAAAAAGTTAAACATAGCTGTGAAACTAAGGCAGATGGTTTGATGGCAGTTTCTGGAGTGTGTCAGTTGTTATAATGGACCACAATGTGAACAATATTAGATAGCTGTCAAGAGATAGAAACTAATAAAACATTAGCTGCTGAGTAGATTATAAAAATGATTGTGCTAATTGGGCCACACAGACAATTCAGTTGTTTTCTAGTATGATCTTTTAAGGAAGGGTATTATAATTGACCTTGTGTTAAGATGAGGAGGAAGATGATGGTGAGTTGGTTTTGAAACCATGTCCTGGGAGAAATATTTGAAGAAACGTAAGAAGAAAAAAGTTTACAATAGCCTTAGTAAATAGCCTCCTTAAGATTTTGGAAAAAATATTATGTAAGAAGGGTTGTTTCTTCCTATACTAAGAAGGAAGATGGGCATATAGAAATTATAAGATTTTTGGACCTCATAGAAAAACACTGTCTAATAGCTGAAATGACATAGCAGAAGATCCTGTCTACTTGAGAGCATTGAAATGCTCTGAAGAGGTTGGATCGAGGATGTTGAAGATGGGATTTCATTATCTGATGGAGGGTGGATTAAATCAGAAAGTTCTTACACCTGGTTGCTACCAGAATCACCTGGAAGCTATTCTTTAAACATACTAAGATCAGGAATCATCTCAGAGATTCTAATTGAACAAATGTGGGGAAGGGCCCAAGAACCTTGATTTTAAAGCAGAAAGTTCCTCAGATGATTTAAATATGCACTCAGATTTAAGAACCACAAAGGCATCTAAGCTTCCTCTTCAGTTTCATGATTCTAAGGGAAGGAAAGGTCCATGATTCTAAGTGAGGGGAAGGTCATAACAGCCCCTCGGTGAACTTGCACTTTCTGTCTCCTTACATTTGGTACAGGGTCTGTCAAAGTCAGGCACCTGGGTGAGCAGTTCACATAGATTTTCTCAATCCTCACAACAATCACACGAGGAAGGCCTTATCTTTAGGATCATATTATATTTGTGCAAAATGAGGTGCAAAGAAGTTAGATAATGGCTTAGTAGTAGAATTAGGATTCACATCTTGATTTTCTGATGGCAAAGTTGGTTCTCTCCACTGATTAGCTCTTTTGCCTTCCATCATGCTTTTCTGAGAACAAGAATGTTAGGGCCTAACGTACGTAAAGAGATGTATCCTGAGAGAAGTAGGAAAAAGACAAATGTGAGAGATACTTCTTGCTTTTTTTCCTTTCACCACCTTCCTCCTCAGACCTATGTCTGTAGGTTCTTCATTCTCCCTCTGCTGCATTAGTGAAGCATGTTTCTTTCATTCATTCTTAAGATAGGATTTCTTTATTTCTGTCAAAACCTTCCTGAATTTTTTTTCCAATCAACGCTAACAATATTTTTGTGGTCTACTGAGAGATTTATTCGTGCAGAAATTATCTGAATGGATTGGAAGGAAAGGCTCTGTTTCAAGAAACAGTTCCAGTAGGCATAACTACTATGTCTTTTTCCTCACAAGCATCGTGTTGTAGATGACAATTCATAATAGGTTGCATGTGACATGATTGCAGTTAGAAATATACAGAAAGAACCCTCCCCCCAAGCCATCTACCACCATAATATGAACATTTTTTTGTGTGTGAAAATTCTCCTACAAATTAAGCACACTGCCTGGCTATACATCCTTTCCCTGAGATTTAGAATAGTATATGATCTGCAACATCAAGCAATTGCTCAGAGAATCATGTGTTTTACCTGTAACGATACTATTATGTGTCTATCTTCCTCTCTATCTGTCTTCCCAATTTCTGCAGACTTAAAATTACTAATTAAAACATCTGAGTTGAGATTCTAAGTTCCCCAAGCACAACTGCTAGAGGAACAGATATTCTGAAAGTATTTATAATCAATATGCTTTTGAATACGGCTTCATGAACACAGGGAAAACTGTCCCAGTGGTTGTCAGAACGCAACCCCTCGCATTCCAGTCCTTGCTGACCTTTGAAACACAAATCACACAAATCAAATGGCTTCTTCATTTTAAAAACAGGTTGAATGTTTTTTTTTTTTAAAGCCTTTTAAAAAATACAGTAAATTTAAATTACATCTCCAGGCAGGCTGTTCAGTCGTGTCTGACCTTTTTGTAAATATGATAAGTCGTTCCAATGTAAATGCAGCACTCCTGGTAAAAAGTTCTGCCGTGTGGAATGGTGAGTCTCCAGGCAGAGGCAGATTGGTTTTACTGAGCTGTTCCTAAAGGAAGGTGCGGTGCAAGTAGCTGTCAATCTCGTGCAGCCTCGCCAGGGCTTTTTTAATAAACCATCATTAGGCTGCGGAATTTTTTTCGGGCTTTCAATTTTGCTCGCATTTAACTGATCACATTCCCTCTTCACAGCCACTTCTCATCTAACATCTTCAAGCACTTGGTGGAGACAGAGGGAGGTTTGCATCTCATTTAAGCTTGGATTTCTATTAAACAAGGAACGAAAGGCAGAAGGAGAAAGGTACATTTGATGGATTGGGCATACTGTCTGATTTCCATGTTCTCTGAGAAATCCTGTTTCTTTCCAGTCACTTAACAAACATCTGTTGAGGTGTGACTTGGGGAAGAGAATGACACAGTTCAGAGGTGGGGGAGGGGGAGTTTTTAATGCTGCTGGAAAATGGGGTGGGAGGCCAGACCCTTCTCCTTCTCTGGACATCGGTTTCCTTATCTTTACAATCGGGATGCTTAATAGGAATTAATTCTGGATGCTTTGGGCTCGATGATTCTAGTGCAGAGATCGGTAAATTTTCTCTATAAAAGGTGAGAGATAGAAAATATCTTTGGCTTTGTAGACAAGAGGCAAAATCAAGGAGCTTATGTAGATATTTATGTAACAAGAGATATCCATAAATTTTTATTGAGATAATTTAAAATATATTAATAATAATTGGATACAAATTTTTGTAATGCAGATCTCCTCATTAGTGAGGAGAATGGAATTATTTTTGTTGCTGCTGTTGTTTTGTTGGAGAGATGACAACTTACTTGTGATTCAGAGTTAATGTTTCCCATCATCAGATTAATTGCAAATGTTTAGGCCTCAGACAACCAGAAGAGGAAAGGTGCTCCAGGTGGAGGGGAAGGCATGATCAAAAGCATGGCAGCAATCCATGATAGCACAGGTCATGGGGCGATGAGAATTGATGAAGGTGAGGGGATCCATTCTAGGCGAACAAGTCCTCAGGTAAATATCACACAAGAAACAAAATAGATTCTTCCAAAACCAATCAATTAAAAATTATTTTTTTGCCTAATGTGTTTCAGATTTTCCACCCTTGTCACATTCTCTCTGACTGTAGTCATGTTTACGATCATTTTATTATTGGTTATAATTCATAGCCAATTTACTTTTTTAGTTGATGTCTGTAGCTTTTAAAATTCTATGTAATATGCTATCAACATTTAGCCACTGAGGCCTGATGGATGATATAAATGAGAACGCTGGGGGTTTGAGGTGCTTCTGAATCCTGACTGGATAGAGTAACATGCCCTGATTTGTTTAAATGTCAGTCAGTCAACAACTGCTATACATTCAGAAAAATTTGGATGTTGCCTCTGCAGTGAAGTCATGTTATATACTTTATACATTTCATTTATTATAGTATAGTTTTATATCTTGTAAGTAAATATTTATGTCCAGTTTAATAAAGTATGCTGTTGATATGTCCCCAAACAAAATTAATTCTTCTCCCCAAAGTGGCCCGAAAACATGTACCCGTTTTGTTTTTTTTTTATAGTTTGTGCAAGGCTCCACTGGTGGGCCTGAAGCAGTAATGTCCCATAGAGCATTTTAAGGAGAACTAGTGATTGGTGGTCCAGAGAGGCATGTACCCTATGACCCGCTGTGAGAACTGTCATAGTCTTGAGTTCTAGAGAGCAGAGATAGAGTCAGAGGTTGAAGTGCTGAGGCTTAATTCGAGGTGTCGTCTAGGGCAGGAGAGTAATGGAAAGAAAAACGTGAAGCAATGTGAAGTGCTGCATTACCACACCAGCTATTGCTTTATGATGAGCAATGAGGAGACACTCCAGAATGCTCAGCGAGTGCATCTAATGAGCCTAAGGGGAATCTCCAGACAGTTTGTTTGGAGAAATTCTGGCTCAGGGAAGTCAATGAGAGAAATAAGGGAGGGGAAGTTTATTTTCCCAGATCCTTCCCATCTTCTGTTTCTCATTGGTCCAAATTTATCTCATGGAAAGTTAACTTCTCCACACTTTTAGTTTGCATCATGTGGCCCTTTTGGTGTCTCCTTAGAATGCTAGATCTCATTACCTACAGTGTGAGATTTCATTTAAATCCAGAAGAAGCAGTGGAGTCAGAAACTCCAGGTATGTGGCTGCTTGGACCAAATGCATGGCAGTTATCCAGAGAGAGAGTTGATGTTCCCAGAGCAAATGACTGGTCAGCTCCTGGTGGTGGCAGCACAATCTGAGAGGTGGGCAGCCTGTGGAGTTTGTGTCTGATATAAGGTCTTTAGCTAGATAGCAAATTAGTCTTATAGGATAGTTGCCTTTAGAAAGAGAAAGGCTAACAGGCTAGAAGTAAGATTGAAGTGAACCTGAAATGCTGAGTGAAACTCAGATTTCTAGAAAAACAGCAAATGACCATTTCTCATAAAGCAATTTGTAATGACGGGCTACGATGATGAAAATTTGGGAGGCAAATGTTTGGAACAATCAGTGGACTATCTGGCTGGAATGATCTTGGACTTGTTTCTTTTGTTGTGTGTTTAGCACTGTTGGTTGCCTACCCACCTTTCCTCTCGCCCTCATCTCTATCATTTATGAAACATCCACAGTTTAACAAGTCTCATGCCCTCTCCACATGCCCACATACTTCCAGAAAAGCTGCCCCAACCCCAGTCCTGGAGTCTAAATTTTGGTTAGTTCCAATCAATCAGGGAGATCCCGTATCTCTTACTGGTGACTGATTGAGAGATGACTGTGTCATCCAGTTATGCTCAATGAGAAGGATGCTGATGGTTTCTGAGAATATTCCTTTGATCCTTAGAAAGTAATATGGGTATATAAGTTGTCAAGTCTGGGTATGGTGCCTGGATCAGGTGTAACCATCCTGGGACTAAGAAGTAAGCCAGGCTGAGGACAAAGGGTAAGCAGCAGAATAGGCACCTGGGAGAGAAGTGAAGAACTTTGGTCTTAAGTGAGATTTGGTCCATTATATTAGTGAAACCAGAGCCTACTTTATCTCTGGACTTTATGTTATATAAGATAATACTTTTTATCTTACTGTTTAAGGGAATTTAAGTCAGGTATTGGTTACTTGCAACCAAAAACATTCTAAAGAAGAATTAAACACCCAGCAGATGGTAAGTTATTTGAAGGGACAACTGAACTGTTCTTTGTTCAAAAGCTATAATAGAATACATACAGGCAGGGCTCTATTTGTCACAAATTTGGAAGTGTAGAGAGACTCCTATATGTCAATTGGATGTGGCAGAAGCAGAGTCAAGTAATAGGACACATTTTTTCTAAAACTCTCCAGGCCCTATTTCTGATTGCCAATTTTTCTTTTCCTACTATAGGCAGAGATAATGAAAAATACCTTTGAGGTCTGTCGTAAAGGTGCAATAAGGTGTTGTATATGAAGCCCCGTGAAGAGGGCAATCACACATTCTTCCTACAGCATGCTTGTTGATATTCCTCATGTTGACAAAAATATACTTTTTACTACCATGGCAGAGGTTTTGACTTTTTCTAACTGACTATATGAGATGATAGTAGAGAAAAAAATGCTAACTTGGTTTTGACTATACTCAATAAGCGATAAAGCACTTACCACTCATGAAATACTATGATTTTGTGATCATTCAGATTTAGCTGTAATAAAGGCATGTGTTCATGTCTGAAATCCTTTATTATTTATATTATTTAATTTTTGCCATAGATGAAGATCAATATCCAGAGTATGAATAGAACCTTTAGGGGTATGTCTATTCGTATGATCTGGCTAATTTTTAAAAGCATAGAACTTTTGTGAACGTTAAAATTCTGGAGTTAACAATTAGTTATCTTCTTCCATCAAAACTTAAAAACTTGCACCAGGCCGTGTTGACATGGCATAAATAATTTACGTGAAATGCACTTGGTACTTATTAACTTGAACAATTTAAATGTTTGAGATGCCATCGGCTCAATCGGCCTGGTTGGACTTACTCTACATTGCATATGACTTCATGATAAGGCTCCATACACTGTTTCCTCAACCTATACTTTGCCCATCTCTTCTCTTTTATTATAGTTCCTGAGCATCCCCCATCATCATTCTCTCTTACGTTCTCCATTCCAGTGGAAGAGCCCCATTTGGTTAGTTTACTTACTCGTCAACCACAGGGCCTGGCTTGATGTGGCCAGTCAGATGGAGAGCATGACATGCCTCAGAAAATGGTGGTTGTGGATGATAACAAGCCACCATCAAGTACATTTAAGGATAACTTTTATTACAGAAGTAGTATGTTGTGATTGCAGGCCTCAGAAAGAGGGGGAAAAAACACCCCATCTGGAGGAAACCATTTTCAACATTTAGTTGTGTAACTTAAAACCTATTCCCGCCCCGCTTCTCCTTCTTTTTGCTATACACAAAAATACATATACAGTTTTTTTTGGTAAGAATGAGGAAGTTGGATCAAAATATTTATATATTTTATTCTTTTCCCCTTTTTGTACATGGATTTATTTCCACATATGCTTATTTTAAAAGGTTGCATGTGCCCTATCATGAGAATGCACAACTTATTTAATCTATTTCTTATTTTTCTATTGATGAAGATTCATACTATTTTCTACTTTTTTTCATTATAAGCAATATTGAAATGAAAATACTGGTACACATATTGCACATTGCCCTATGATCATCTCTGTGACAAGCCTAAGAGAATCAATTGAAAAACTATTAGAAAAAAATAAAAGTGCTGAGCAAGGTGGTCAGCTATCAAATGAATATATCAAAATCTATATCTTTTAAGGAGATCCCATTCACAATAGCAACCAAAGCATAAACTACCTAGGAATAAATAATAAAAGGTGTCTAAGATCTATGTGAACAGAATTATAATATTCTATGGAGAAAAAAAATATATATATATAAAATAAATGTTTGTTCATGTATTGGAAAATTAGTATTGTAAGGATGTAAATTCTCCTTAATTTAATTTATTCTGCCCACCTGATCCCCATGGGGGTCCTAACTATATTTTTAAGGAGGAGGGTGCAGGAAGAGACTGAACATGGTTTTTCACAATGCACCTGTGGAGAGTGAATCATGAGACTGAGCTGAGCACACACACACCAGCCTCCCGTTCTCATTCTAAATGCCTAGAAATAGCAAAAAGCATAGTATTTAAAAACAAATCTATAGTAATACTGGAAAACCATAAGGGATCTTCTAGATGGACATTTAAGAAATCCCTGAAATAATTCAGATTAGACTGAAATGGGAAATCTGCTGCCTACAACATGAGTACAATGATTTTTCTTCACAAGATAGGAACAGTTTCAGGACAGGTTCAAAGTCAGGAGAGGCTGATAGAGGAAGAGGAAGAGGCCCTGGAATAACCCTCAGCATGACTGCGTGTCGTGCCACAGAAGGAGAAGCTAGGAGGCTCAGTAATATCTCCTCCCCCCAAATTGTGCCAAGTGGTACACAGCAAAAATATCTGCTTGTGCCCCACCCCTGGCAGAAGCAATGAGTGAGATTACTTGGGCCTGAGATAAAGGACAGTGTCTCAGATAGCCTCTGACATTATATGGAGGGGAAGGTCCAAAAACTGGTAAGATGAGCTACAAGCCAGCCTTGCAAGACAGCACATTTTCTTCTCTCCACAATGAATGAAGGCAAATACAGTATTCACAGAAAGCTAATAGAAAAATCTCAAAGTCAAAATGCTCACATTATCAAGAATCACTAAACACTTTGGAAAGACTAACGTTATGAAAAAAAGCCAGCAGAATCAATAATTAGATGAGTGAATACAACCAACTAGAATTAATAGAGAAAACAGAAAAATAGAGCAAATATGTTCTAAAATCTTCTTTTTAACATGTGTATGTCACACGTTAGGATATGTCACACCTTGTCTAACAATTACCTTGTTGAAGGACATTTAGGTATTTCCAATTTTCCATTATTATGTGCAATGTGAAGAGATGATCTATGTACAAGCCTCTCTGAATATACACGTGAGTATAAAATCAACTAGCTAAATATATTTCTTGAGGAGGAGACATATCAACTATTCTACGATAGGTATTTTGGGATGACATTCTCTTAATTTTGATTATTTGTTATATCTTAATCCCATTCAACAGTGACCTAATAAAATAACTTTAGGAAGCATTTGCAAATTTGTTTTTTCTTGGTAGAATTAAGGTCATTCTAAGTTAGGCATTCTTACTTTATTTTCAAAGCTTACTTTGATAAAGGTGAGTTTCTTGTTATATATGCCTCAGCATTTTTAAAGCTATGAGAATTACTGCCATATTCCATAGAGTAATTCAGCATGGAACAAAACTTGGGGCCTTATTTATTTAGTCACCTGTGACATAAAATTGATTCAAAACTATTTTCTGAGAAGAAGCTTGACTGGCCCTGCCCATGAGCTAATGGGTAAAAGGAAACCCTGTAGGTTACACAGTTCTTCCTGAGCAGTTGATTTGTTTCCTGTTTTATGGACATTGTAAATTGTGTAGCTGACCTGGTTTTCCTTTTTCCATTGGCTGACAGCCACATTATGGGTCACAGTTCACACTATGATGTGTATTTTAAACTTCATTCCTGTTCTTTGTTTGTATTTCTCATTTTTTTTTAATCGTTCACTTTACTTTTAATTTTAGCTATTTCTTGTATTTTAATGTCTCCTTATAAACCCTTTTAAATTCTTGCTGAAACAATGTGTGATAGAGATGAATAAATAATATGAGCAGTGGCTAAATAAAAATAATAAACAAACACATACAAGCCTCAGTTATACTTCCTAACAAGTACTGACACTTCCAAATTTTTATCTTGAGTGACCATAAACTTGTTGCAGTTGATGTCACAAATGAAAACATCTTTGAAACTTCCAAGAATTTCCTCTTAAGCTTTTGGTACAGTGTGTAAACATTTTCAATGGTTGTGAGACTTTGTGGGTCATTTTGATTTTGGGAAAAATCCCAAAGTATTACATGGTGAAGCCTGCTAAAACTAGATGGCTCATTAAGCTGGGTAATCAAGTTTATTTTTTTTTTTTAAATAATGTACAATATAAAGTGATGACTATTTTTTTATGTAGTTAATAAACTGGCATTGAAATTGTATCCCAAAGAATAGCTTGCATTGTTGAGAGAAGGGCATGCCCTTTGGGGAAGTGCATTCATTTGCATGTATTTGTTTTGATGTGTTTCTTCAAAAGCATTTCACCATCCCCCAACACCACCCCACAATCTGAAAAAAGAGAAGGTTCATTGGTCATGGTCATGGTTCATTGGTCATGGTGATGAACACATCACAAGGAAAGTACATATGGGCTCCTACTTATTTGGGGGGAATAGAGAAAACTGCTTGGGACCCTGGGCATTTCCCCATCATTCTCTAATTTGCCTTGATACCACAGAAGAAACAAGAGTTTTATCATACATGCTGGGGGCATGGGGTTCCATGTCTATCTTTCAATTGCCAATCACAGTATCACGTAGTTATTTATGACTGGAAAATCTGAAATCATTTTATTTTTTATTTTTTAGGTGAGGAAACCCTTGGTTGACCTCACAGATTGCAAGGACCTTGTCACCTTACAATCCCCTTTTTAAAAAATTTTTTTATGCCTACAGGATCTGGTCTTCCTAGGTGGTCTCCCATCCAAATACTAACCAGGCCCGACCCTGCTTAGCTTCCGAGATCAGACGGGATCGGGTGTGTTTAGGGTGGCGTGGCCGTAGACAAGATTTGTGTCATGTTAATATTGAATGCGCAGTTGCTGGCTGACAGCGAGCCTTTCATTTACGTCCATTAAATGAACAGATGAGTATTTGTGTCCCTATCTACCTCAGAGCTCTAGAGAATGCTGGGGACATTTATGAATTCACTCATTATGCCTACAGCACCTGCTCTTCCTGCGTGGTCTCCCATCCAAGTACTAACCAGGCCCGACCCTGCTTAGCTTCCAAGATCAGACAGGATCGGGCTTGTTCAGGGTAGCATGGCCGTAGACAGAAAATCTGAAATCATTTCGCACCTAACAAAGAACAGTTTTTGAAGTTCTACTCATGTGAGAACATAACTGCTGCTCGGTGCACCACAAGTCTCTTTTGTTGTATGTAATGTTTAAAATAATTATATGTTGTCTGTGACATTATAGAATGTTATAACTGAAAGGGGCCTTAGAAGTTATCCAGCCCGTTGGGCTGCAGGTGATACAAGACTATTGTGCACATTGAGGTGAATCATTGGAAGGTCTTTTGCTTTGTATTGAATTGTATGTGTGTGTTGAAGTTGCCTCAAGAACTATGAAGTAAACACAAAATAAATAGTATTGGAAAAAATGGAGAGGAGAGCATCCCCATTTCATCAGAGACAAGCTTAGGGGGCCAGTGGAAGAGAGGACAGGGACTGACAGGAGCAGGGACCACAACAAAAGTGGCAAGAAAATGATGTGTGCAACTCGGCCCAAGACAATTTCCATGTCTACTTTGAAGGATAAGATATAGCTAATTAAGCATGGAGGAGTAAGATGTACACTAGTTCCTGTGAAGATGGGTTAAAACATGAAAACAAGAAATGATGAGCTGTGGAGTGGGGCCCTACTGGTATAAAACCTCTTCCTGTAGGTTGAGTGCTGAGCTGCATGTAATTTCTCCTGACCAGGTACAATTGGAGTTGCCAGGAGAAGTGCTCAGTCTCTACCTTGATTAGACTAAGGAAAATTGAAATGTTCTTTGGCACCAACATAGCCATCTCATCCCTGGACTGTAGGACATACCAGGGAGAAGTGGTCCAGCGGGCAGCATAACTTAAAAAACAAATTTTAGAGTTGAAGAAACTGAGACCAAATAAATGAATTAAAATGAATCGAATGGTTGGGGCAGAGCTGGAACTGTTAGCTGGTCTCCTTTCGCATTCTCTTATTTCTTCTCAGGGCTTCCTGTCCAAATGAGAAAAATTATTTTTGTAATTATCCTGAGGTTCAAAACTTTCTATCCATGGGCTCATTGATGTCTTGGACTCATCAGTGAGGTCCTGGTCTACTTTGTTGACATTTTCATGTTACACTCTGAAACACTTAGGATCTGCAGCTATTTTTTCTAATTTCTGCAAAAGAATTCTGTCTGTCATAATGCCGATTCCCAGGCATTATATTTCAGAGCAACTATCTCTTCCACTCTTTGGCCATCTGCTTCATCAACATCAGTTGAAACAGGGTGGGGGGGTGGTAATTGAATAGGAATGAATATACTGATCAACCCTCACTTACCCTTTGCAATGTTAAGGTTTTGAGTTAATTGATCGTCTCTACTTAGTAGCAATTTACTTTTGAAAAATGTCTCCATGACTTCTTCTTTATTCCTAAAACAGGGATGTGGAGGGGGTGAGGGATGGGGTGTAATTGGTAGGGAGATAACAGTGGGAGCAAAGAGAAAAGAAGAACTATATTTACTTCTACTGTTTCTTTTTTGCCCTTCCTTTTTGAGTCCTGCAAAACCATTTGTAGCATTTATTTGTGGATAAGAGCATCGATTTTAATGTAGAACAGACATGTTTTGGAATCCTAGCTAGAGGACCTTGAGCGAGTCACTTAACTTCTCTAAGACTTTTTCCTTCTATGAGATAGAGATAAAATACTGCCTATTTAATAGGGCCAGTTTTTAGGATTAAATGAGATGAATAAAAAATGCTTAGATCAATGACTGTCATTTACTAGATGCTCAGTAAGTTTAGTTATTATTATTATCTTGTGCCCTAAACAAGAAAACTTGCTGCTCATTTTAAAGGTGTGCTTGGTATATGAAAGTTGGGGACAAAAGAAGAGAGAGCGTATATAAGTATTCCTTTAGAGCAATTGGAATATAGAAAATCATATTGAATGCATCGGAAGATGTGGCATTTAGTTAGAAAAGATTCATCAGGTTTCATTTGAGTCAGGTAAAGAAGCTCATGAAGCTCAT
>NW_006431210.1:2147710-2152435 GCF_000325575.1 Pteropus alecto
TGCATGGAATTGACACAAATTGGGATACATCTCAGTCTCAGCGACTCTTGCTGCCTATTTCTATGCCGTGCCCTCCTCCTCTTAAAAAATTTTCCTCCCCCTCAAACACTAGTCATGTGTTCTGAATTGGCCATATATTTAAAAGCACTCCCCCACTTTCCTGGCCACCAAGATTTGCAAGGGTGGATGTTTGAATCAAACCAAGCTAGTCATAGTTCTCCCTGCCACCCCAAGCAGTCGTTCTCAACAGGAAAAGTTTTTGCCACCTCGTAAGGGACACTTGACAGTATCTGAAGACAAATATGATTGTAATGACTGGGGAATATTATTGGCAGCTAGTGGGTAGAGGTTAGTGATTATTCTAAACATTCCACAATGTCCAGCACAAACCCTCACAACAAAGAAAGAGCCAATCCAAAATGTCAGTAATGTTGCTGTTGAGAAACCTTCCCCTAAAGTATTCTTCACCAGCAGCTGGTAGATGGGAGTCTTATAGCCAAAGAATGTAATGTTCAAGAGTGATGCTCCTAGGACCGTGCCCTTCATCTGGAGAAGTCAGTGCAAAGAGGAGAGAGAGAGAGCTTTGACTTTGTTCAAGGCCATGATTCTAGTAACTGTTAAAGCCGATCCCAACTCTTTCCTCTTAGTCTTTGTACATGGGGGTAAATAAATTCTATTTTGTTTAAACAAGTTCAAATGGTGTTTCTATCACTTACAATCTAATAGGTCTAGTACTTTGGATATGTGTACTGAATATACCTCTGTATTCAATTAAATGTGGATAAATGAGCTACTTCTGGTATAGGTTGATTCAGCTCTGCTATCTGTTAGCTCTCACCCCTGTCCTCTCTGTTTCTCCAACTTCAGTTTCCTTATTGAAAGTCAGTTCAGTTCAGTAATACCATGTATGGCAGATCTGAGGTCTTTTATCTAAAGTTCTGAGCATGGTATGTGGAATATAGTAGACGCCTATTAAATGTAAATTCTCCTCCTTTGCATTATTTTCCTATCAAGGAATAATTCATTTCAAAGGGAATACTTTGGAGCATACGAGTGCTACGCTTTGGTGTAGATCTAATCAAGTTTGCTGTAACATGGAAGGCCATAAATATATGGAATTTCCATAAATGATTCTCTCATGATGAGTTTAAGTGTTTGATGCAACCAGATTAGCTGGATATATTCATTTTAAGCAGTGAAGCAACATGCTTCAAAATTTGGGATTTTCAGTGAAAAAAAATTGTTTTGTACATTTTGAATGTGGATGTAAATTCTATCCAAACAGTTTGTGCTTGGTAGGTATTCTTTCCTGGAGATATGTTCGCTTAGAAAAATCTTAAAATTTTAGCTCAGGGACCTAACAATGTGAATTTGTGACAACAGGTAGCTTTATAGCTTGATATAGTACAGTAAAAGTTTTTGTTTTGTTTTTTTCTTTAGAGTGCTACAAAGATTTGTGTTTTGAAACATTTTTTACTAAACTGCAACTACTAAATAATACTTTAGTTCCCTCTGGGTCATTACTGGTTTTACACTTAAACATGTATCCAGATTTAAACCTTTGCTCTAAGTTTATCATAATATTGTGAAAATGCATCACTTCAATTATAATGCTACTACATAATGAAGTATCCAGGCAGTAAACATCATTCTTTGCTATGGGTAACTTTATTTTAGCCATCTCTGCATTTTGGCCTGACTAAGCAGGTTTTCTATTTGGATTCAGGTGTCTTCTGGACTTGTGTCAGAGTCAGAGGCACCAATATATCTCAGGCAATTCTATGATGACGTAGCTTGTTAAAGTGTAGTAATTTCTGGAATCTTTTTTACCATCTTTTCAGAGTTTCTTTTTCCAGCATGAGAGCATTTGTGTTATCATACTGACTATATAATTGCAGGTAAAACAAAGGAAATCAATTTTCAAATTTGTCTTCTATAACTTTAATTAAGAGCAAATTCCCATTAGAGCTCTAGAAATACTGAAACTAACTTATAAGCTAACACATTTCCTCATTCACTAACCTGGAACCCTAGACTGAAAATCACTGGTTTAGCAGGAAAAAATAAAAAAATAAAAAATAAAAAAAACCCCAAACAAAAAAGAAACAGTTGAAAACTGTGGTGGTCATCTCAGCACGGTTATCAATAAACTAGGTGGTTTATGACGCCACTTTCTGTCTCCGAGAAACAGTTTTACGAGGACACTGAACAGGATAACATTGGTGGGGTCACATCCAGCAACAAAAATGTTTGATTCCCTTCCTCTGAGGTTGAGTGCTAGGGCTCTAAATCCATCCCGAAAGCTCTTATTTGTTATCATTTTCCAAGACGAATCTTTTGTAGATATTTTACTGACTCCAGATTATCCTCTTTTATTTCACTGTATTATGGAAAATTACGCAGAAAAATGACACGGCCCAAATTCTTTAAAGAGCTGGGTATACAAGGGAAATTTTCTTCTCTTACAAACAACGTATCCTGAACTAATCCATTTTTATTTACAATGTTGTTCCTGATCTCTTTAAAAATGACAATCCATGGAGCTCAGTTAGGATTTTTTGAAATAGTTAAAAATATTTTTCTACTTTTTAAATGTAGGATATTATGGTTTATATTCTTACTATTTTTTCTCAAAATGCAAACTATCTACCTCGGAATAACCAGAGAAGTTTTAAAAATGTAGATTCCCCCAAGTAACTGAATCAAATGTTTAGGGATCTTTATTTTCAGTGATTTATACTAAGAAACTAAAATTGAGGAGTGCAGTTATTTTTGTATATTAACACTGTTTTTGGTGCATTCTAATGAGATCATTATTTACTATTCAAACAGTTGGTACACATTGGTACAGCCCCCTGGAATGTCATGCAGAATGGAAGGGAAAAGGTAATTCACAAGTTTGTCAACAAATATTTATCTGCCCTTTGCGTGGTAAAAATTTACAATAGCCCGTAAAATGTCTTTAGCTACTATTTATAAATCTTTGACATTTGCTAAGCATGATGTCAGTTGTTCAACATACATTATCTCCATTTAGTTGTCTCAATCATACTAAGGAATAGATATTAATAATTTCTCCATTTTACAGATGAAGAGACTGAGGCTAATGTAGATTAATCCAAGTGATTTGCAAAATTCTTCACAGCTAGTAAAGGTCTAGAACTTGTTCCCATAGTAACATTCAGATTTGAACTCAGATTCTATTTTACTATATAACTTACAATCTATTCTACTTGTTCATGGTGGGAAGACTAATGAATGACCATTGTTTCTTTCTATATAGACTCCTGGTGGGGTTTCCATTGATCATGTGGCAACAGGCACCACTTCTGGAATCTCCTGCTGCTATAGTGGTGATCAGCTCAGGGGTGCCACCCTGCTGCTGAGCTGTCTGTTGCTTCCACATGGAAGTGGCTTTTTGTATTTCAAATGACCTTAAGATATATCCTTGTCACCTCTGCTTTCTTTAACTCGACTCTGTTTCGCTGCTAAAGTTGTTTTGAGGCTGGTCATTTGTTCTTTGAATAGCCTTCACACAAACCCTTTGCTTCCTAAGCACTGATACTACTGAGAGTGTCAGAAATTGGTGGCATTTTGAAAAATGTGAGCAAAATAAGTACAGTTTTATTTCTGGCTCAAAGTAAATTCAATGGTACTGAAAAAAATCTGGAAATTCACTTGCAATAAGACTTTGAAACAGGAGAAAAGGATGTTTTATTTGTCCTTAGTAAAGCCTTTCGTTTACACTTTTCAAATTAGAGCCTGGATAGAATTTCATTGATATAAGTAATATCTACACTAATTTGCCTGGATGAGAAAGCTGTGATTTAATATTTAATGAGAAATTTATAGCATTAATCCTTATCTCAAGCTAAATAAATGAACTTGATTCAAAAGAGGCATTTATTTTGTGTTCGTTACCCAGGGCATTGCATAACTGCAACACACCCTGGTGCTTTTCATAGCAAACCTCGTGTGTGTGTGTGTGTGTGTGTGTGTGTGTGTGTGTGTTTACTTTAGGAAGTATATTTTTTACTTAATGTTCCTCAGTCTGTTTACATTTATAGTAGATTGAATTATTGGTTCTAATTTTTTGTTCTTTGCTAGTAACTTTATAATTTCTTTTCCTTGACTTGGGACTTAACAATGTGACTTGTCTTGGCCAATGGAAAGTTCGCACATGAAACACAGGGAAGGGCTTTAAATATGCCTCTGCAGTTGGGTGGTTTCTTTTGTACCCTTGCCACTCCATGAGAACATTCCCTCATGAACCTATGATCTAAAGAAAGATGAGAGATAGTGAAACAGCCTCACAGATCTGCAGCCTAAAGCAGAGATATCCCAGCTAAAGCACAGATTTATGAGAATAAATATTTTAAGACACTAATTTTGGGGTGGTTTGTTACACAGATACTACTGACTGATACAATATTTTTCTAATCTATTTTCATGGTGTACTGAATAAGGAAACTAGAGTTTTTATATCGTCGTTTGGCCACTATCATGGTATTTTTATGCATGTTACTCAGCGTTTTGAATTTCAATGTATCCTCATCAGTGAAACAGCTGCATTCAGGCAGAGGCAGAAAACATAGCTCTATTAAGTCCAGAATACCTCTGATGTGGGAATATCACCAACATGATATTGGAGTGAAATTTTTAAAATGATGAATTGTCATACATAAATTATCAATGGGATCTATCCTTTTGATGATAAGAAATTTG
>NW_006431210.1:2152510-2160735 GCF_000325575.1 Pteropus alecto
CAGGAAAACAAGATGTTTGAATGATTTTATTGACATAAAAGAAGAGATTTGATGTATAACTGCCATTTTTTCTCTTGTCACTTCGGCAAGTCAGAAACACTAAATGATGTGATAAAGAAAATCGCCAGAGACATGGATAATAGTTCTCTGTATGGCCTATTCCTTTGGTCATTTATGATTGTTTTCACTGTTAGAAGAATATAAATAAAAAGGATTATCAATTTTCCAGCCATGGATAGATGAGCCTTCATCACTGTCATTTATTACCTCAATTCAGCCAATTTCATACTTCTGTTGTCAAAATCTGAATGTTAAAAAGTTTTTAGTTTAAACTAATTAACAAATTAAATTTGTGGTTTATTAACTTTGAATTCCAGAGGTGGAGCAGGGTTTGGGCATAGACAAACTGAAGTCCTGGATCTGTTTCTCTTTAATTCTCTGTGCTTTACCCTCCCTGTGCATTGGGTTCATCCCCAGGCTGGCTTCCTCAGTGGTCACAAGATGGCCACAGCAAGAAATCAGAATATGTACTTCTGTGTTTATATGAGAGGCGGGAAGGGCATAGCTTCTCACATCCATTTGAATAAAAGTCGTCATCCTCTCTCTTCACCTCTCCTAATTCAATCACTTTGGCAACAGGTATGGGATTATCTTAATCGCCTTAGACCAGTTGGGATATATTCTACAGCTTGGGGTAGGTCAATCCTATCCAAAATCACACTGCTGCTACACAATGGGGCCAGTGTGGAATGAATGTTGGGGAGTTAACCATGCTGTCCTTTGCAAAGCAAAATAGGCATGTTTAACGTATTTCAATGTATGAAATAGCTAAACATATGTATTGTAAACATTCATTGAAAAGGTTAATTGAACTAAGCCTTCAGATGAGAACACTTTGGAATGTAAGGGCTGCAAGAGTCCAAAATTTGTTGGATTTCCTAGGACTTTATAAGGTTGTCATTGATATGACATACTAGACTTGAAAATGTAGGAGATTATGAAAAACGTTGCTAACTTGTTCAACCAAGTGCAGGATAGAGACGGTCCTCATTTTCCTTTGGCAAATTGTTCTCAGGGCAAATAAGTCAGAATTTTGAAGAACTGAATGACAATTTGTTGGAAAAGTCATGACAATTTCCAAAGAGATTTATTTATTTATTTAACAAGTACTTATGTAGCATTTACTCTTTGCCAGACACACTTCTAACTACTTTATAAACATTAACTCACAAATTTCTGTTTCTGTAGCTGCTTCATGGTGCTTCTAAATTATTAAGCCTCTAAATTTAAGACAACCTGAGCAAAACTATGCTATGCCCACAGAATCAATATGATGTCTCTGGAATTTTAGGAATGAGAATTTTGAATCTCTGAATTCACATCATTGTTTTTCCTAAGTGGGCAAATTTTTGAGCAATGTTTGAGTCCACCTGACTCTAGAAGTACATTTCTTGTCATAATATCACTGAGATGAATAAAAAGAGTCAATGTCACTGATGTGACCATTGAATTAGAACAGAGATAGGCTCAAGGAATAAATTTCAGGTTTTTTGATACTAGTTTAGTCTGCTAAATACTAATTTTCTCTATAAATATATACTTTTAAACATATGCCTTCTATATAATATATTCTTTAAAAATATATTAAATTATATTGAACTGATCTTGTACTTTTTAATTCTACTTTTAATATTTTGGATATAAAGCATTGGATGAGTTAAAATGCTTAATTGATTACCCACTATCAATATTAAAACACATAGCACTTTTTATTTATGTGTTTATTTAATACTATAGTAACAATCTACAAGACTGACTGTACCCCCCAAATAATTCATTAATAATTTAAATCTACCTATGTTTCCTTTCTCCACAATATCTCCATGCTTTCCTCCTGGAGATAATCACTATCTTGTTTTTGTGTTTACCATTTTCACCATTTAAAAAACATATATATGGTTCTGATACACATATATTTCCCCTATATGTTTAAACATTAGTTTTAAACAACAAAATCATGCTGTTTGTGGTATTCCGGGACTAAATATTATGGCCCTGGAATTAAAAATGTTTATACTCTGCTGCTGTGGGAAACTTGAATTACATAAAAACTTGAATAAATGTCTTGTGTAAAAGGTAGCTTAAAAGGGAGATGCGTTGACAAAGTAGAAGTTTACTTAATTCTCAGGCTGTCTTGAGCTACTGGCTACTGTTGGGTTTTATGATAACGATCAGCATCACTGTTATTATCATCATCATAGAAGCTCATATTTATGGGCACCAACTAAATCCCGAGCTCGTTTTAAAAGGACCGACTTGCATTTTTATTTGATTCTTCCAATTTGTCAGGAAAAGATTATATTTATTCCTGTGTTATATATGGAAAAAGTATGACTCGGTGACAGTAACTTTCCCAAAGCCATATGATTAGAAAAACATACAACAGACTACAGCATCTACTTAGAGGCATCCCTTGAATCTCACCCATGACCGAGGACAACTTGCTAAAGAAACTATCTAAGTGAAGGCTCATCTGCCAGTTGACTTGGAAGAGAAAGCACTAGATTGAGACTCCCAAACCACTAATCAGCCTTAGGACTCTGGACAGTTTAACCCTTTGAAACATGGTTCCTTTACCCCTAAAATAGGTTTGAAGATATGTTATGGCTATTTTTAGCGGGTAACTATTGGAATCAATTGACGTAATGTCTGTGAAAGTACATTATAAAATATAAAGCTCTCTACAAATATTAGATGGAAGGGGACTTGGGGTATAAATTATTTATGTTGAGAGAATTCTTTAAGATAAAGGAAAATGTTTTGCGACTTTTCTCATACATCTCCTTTTCCATTCATTCCAGTTTTCATTCTCTTGCCTTATCATTTCTTGCCTTTTAGTTCTACCAACCTGTACTTAAGGGATTTTTTTTTTTTTTGAGGGAGGGGAAAGTTCTGAGAATATTAAGAAAGGGTTGCTGGCCTTCAGTGAGATAATTGATTTAGATCATAAAGTAGGTTGAAATGGTGTATGAAGTCATTCCCCAGTCAGCATCTTCAGTGATTTTAGCAAAAAGTAGACACCTGAAATTCAGCTCATTTTTAGATCCTCAAATGCCTGTGAAGGTTTCCAGCTGTCTTCAAATCATATCATGTGGCGGTTGGAATTTCAGGTGCTTTTCCAGGACTTCTTACCTTGAAAACTCTAGGCAGCCTCCTCTTAGCACCATATCAGTGTAATTTGTATATGCTGATCTCCTGTAGCCTGGGGAGGGAATGATGAAATATTCATGCTGGTGACCATTCATTCTCTTTCCACTAAAAGCCTCTGCTATCATTCTCTTGAAAAGGAGTTATGGAATTTGCCTGCTGCTAAATATGCCTGTGCTTTTGTGGGGAAAAAAAAATAGAGTTCAGAAAATCAGGTTTCCGGTTTGAATCAGATATTTGGAGTGGGTCATAGGTAAAGTTATGAGAGCCTTTCCTGTGGCCCCCTTTTGTTGTTTTCAACCTCCCAGCTAAGGATATGATTGGCTTTAAGTTCCTGGGACTTTATTGTCATCAGAGTTGTGTTTTATTTTTTTCTCACAGGTTAATACATATGCCAAGTCAAGTGCAATGCAGGTATTTTACATCTAACTTTCTAACATCATAAGTTATATTATAACATCATAAGTTTGGCACCATTTTGGATGTATTTGAGGAATAACAGTTTAAAACTTCTGTATTATCCTAGAGGTGATTCTTATTTATTTATTTATTTATTTATTTATTTGGTTGACCTCACAGACTACAAGGACCTTGTCAGCTTACAATTCATTATTTTTTTATTTTTATGCCTATAGCACCTGGTCTTCCTAGGTGGTCTCCCATCCAAGCACTAACCAGGCCCGGCCCTGCTTAGCTTCTGAGATCGGACGGGATCGGGCTTGTTCAGGGTGGCATGGCCGTAGGAGGTGATCTCATTTAAAGTTACAAGACCAAAGTCACAAAAATCAAGTCAATTTTAATTAAGTAAATTGTCACTCAAATTGAAAACAACCTGTTTTATCTCCAGTGCTGTAAATGCCTTTGCAATCTCACTGGAAACTGGCTAATCCATATTCTGCTACCAGCAAATCTGTTGCAGCTGAAGGCCATTGTTCTTAAAATTTTATCTGCCACCTCAGACAAGCATTCAAGGAAAGCATCGCTAGAATTGTGCTATGCATTGGCTATGAAGGCTGCGTATCTGTTTGATTTTCTGAGATAAGGATTTGGATGCAGGTGGTTTATTTGGGAGATGATCCCAGGAAACAAAGTGGAAGTAGAAGTAGAGTGCAGGAGGGGAGAAGGATAAGCCAACAAGGGCAACAGTAATAAATAAAGAGTGTGTTACTGACATGGTTATCACTGTAGCAATTAATCCTATCACAGACCCTCTGAGGAGCCTATCTCCAAAAGGCAAGATGCCAGATCAAGACTCCATTGAATTGTCTCCCCCATTGTTTAATGGTGGACACCACGAATGTAAACTACCTGACCCTTCTGGCTGTTCTTGGTATAGGATGATGCAGTTTCTGAACTTTTGAGGAAACCCTGAATCAAAAAAGTAGAGAGAAGCTATAGAATATACTTGGTGTGGGTCTCAGTCCTATGCATGAAACCCTTCTGTATAGCTGCTCAGAAGTAAGAGGTGGGCTGAGTGAATGTGATGGTGGCTCCAAGAGCATCTGCCACAGCCCCAGAGGCTCTTTAGATAAGGGACATTCAGATTGCCCAAAGAGGAATGAGCAATGAGGGCAGAAGAGGGAATGAGTTGTAAAAGAAGTAAATACTTTCTAGGAAGGTAGAGGAAGGAGGACCAGTAGCAGAATAGCATCTGCTGGAGGTGCAAAGCTCAAACAGGGTCATGTGTAATATCATACATACCCACCTGGGTTTTTTACCTCTCCCCACCATGCACATCTTCTTTTCCTCCTCTCTGTCTTTGCTATGCTGTTGTCTTAGCTCAGAATCTCCTCCTGCCAACCATTTCTCTATACAGATCCTATTTGACCTTCAAAGCATGTGCCCTAGGTCCTGCCTTGATTCTTCTTCAAATGGCACACTATATAACCAGAAGAAATCCCCCATTTTCATATTCTCACACTGTATCTATTCTATATTTTAATTCATTTATTAATTCATCAATTCAACGACTATTTATTAAACACCTATTACACCCCAGACACAATACACAGTCTTGTACTTTATACTAAAACCTTTTGAACTAAGAGCTATGTTTTAACCATTTATAGCAGTGGTTCTCCAACTATGGTTCCTTGACCAGCAGCATTAGCATTCACTGGAAACTTGTTAAAAATGACCTTTCTGGGTCTCATCGCAGAGCAACCGATCAGAAACTCTGGGGGTGGAGCTCAGCATTCTGTGTTTTAACAAGCCTTCCAGGTGATTCTGAGCCACACAGTACTTTGAGAATCACAGTAAGTAATATATTTTTGTTGAGTTAAATTAGATTTAATATATTGGCAGGGGAATCTTGATCTAAACACTTTGGCTCTTAAGAGTAATGAATTCTTTTAAAGTTGCAAAAACTCAAATGAAAAAGAACTAGTCCCTGTATCAAAAGAATGGCGTATTCACTTATGAGACAGCTGGCATCTTGGGCTCTTCTCAGTTAATATGCTACAAAAGCATGAAAACAGATCCTAGCACTGCTGGTCAGAGCAAGATCAAGCTGCTCTCTACCCTTCTCTCCACCTAGGATATCCCAAGTCCACATGCCTATCTACCATGAATGACAAGCTCTGTGTGGGTGATTTCTTCCACTGAGCTCTTTGGGACCTGCCAGTCATTAGGAGGGAACATTCATCTCACACAGGGAAAAGAATATACCCTCAAGAGGGGAAGAAACTGGAGGGGTGACAATTAAATCTCAAGCCTAAGTCATTCTCTTGTTGGAGGGTCAAACTCTTTGGGCAACTGCATTAAAACTGGTGGGCAATGAAGCCAAAGCTTGTCAAAGTGTCTAATGAGGTGGGTACTCAGGCTTCTAAAAAATAATATCTGGCCCTGTGGGGTTTGCTTTCATTTGTTCCTCTTCTTCCCCCTCTGGCTTCACACTCCCTTTGTACCAAGGACCGAGAAACCACACATATTTTCACACCATCTCTAAGTATTTCATAGGTGCTTCTTAAATTTCTCCAGTTACTTTTTACAACTAAGATATAACCGGAGAAATTCCAAGTAAAGTTTGTAACTTGATGGGGCAAAGGTCAGGGAATAAAGGGAACTTCCCCGAGTCACAGCCAGGAAGGTTCTTTGCTGCAGTGGAATCTGTCCCAGAGTTCTGCATTTGTGGCTACTCTAGAGACATAATGATGCATTTGAGGAAATATACATGAGCACAGCAAGAGGAATGCCCTGTGGCTAAGAGTGTTGCTTTCAGTCATGATTCTTGGCATCTGCCTAGAATGGAATCATAGCAATCTGTAATCATTTGTAGAGGCCATTTCCATTATCTGCTTCCTAAGGGGGTTTTCCATCAAGTGGCAGAAGCAGTTTACCCATAGATGCAGATGGTTAAATCTCCCCTTCTCGAAGAAATGGCTAGTGAGGGCAGGAGAGTGAATTGAAAAAATCTTCAAAAAGCAAAGCTTGTTTTGCCCTGCCATTCCATGTAAAAAACACTCAAGCATCCTCTTTAAATACGAACTTCTAGACTTCTTTGCCCTGTTAATTTAAAGGTTTGTGTTTTATATATTCAGATGTATGGTTTTCATAATAAGATAAATTAATCTTTGCTAATAGATATACGCAAATGTAGAACTCTTTCAATTCAGTTTGAAAAGAATTAATTGAGTCCTGCTAAGTCAATGGTTTTCAAACTTCAGTGCGCTAAAGAAAAATTAACTTCAGTATGCAGAAGAAAATTTAACATGTGAAAGCTTATTAAAACTACAAGAAACTAGGCTCTGCTTCAACCTACTGAAACTGAATTTTGATAGGCAGTGGTGGTGGAAGGGGGATTGGAGAGAAGCTTAAAGGCCTGGCAGCCTCAACTGTAACACACACATGATCCCAATGCAGTCTTTGCATTAGACATTGGGTAACACTGAATTAAGGGATCATCATTTCAATAGTGGTCTTCTCTATTCAGGAAGAAGACTCTACCCAGCATATTCAAACATTGTGTCAGAGAGTAGGAGCATACAGCTAGGCTATCCAGTTGCAATTTTGTTTATCTAAAAATTTTGCACTCCTCAGAAAAATTGTCTGGTTCCCTAACAGTCTTGCTCTGGCATTTACTAGTTGTGTATCCTTGGACAAGTGGCTTGATCTTGTTGTGACTCAACTTTTGTGTCTGTAAAATGGGGATGAGATAATTCAGGTAAGATGATTGGTACATTCTTTGCTTGGGAGCTCTTGTTATTAACTGTAGACTAGAAATAAGTGAGAGAGTGTTAGGAGTCATATTGGTTTGTGCCCAGTAAAGATTCACCTCTCGTGGCCCATTATATATAAAAGTCTCAGGGGTAAAAGAAGGCAACTGAGAAATTGAAGTGAACCGCAAAGCTCCAAATAGGAACTGTGTTCTTGCGGTGGAATCATAACAGAGATAAAGTAGAACTTCATTCATTCACTTATTTGACCCATTAAAAACTGGAAGAAGTAGGCTGGGGGCTTTGTTTACGTTATTCTTTGAATTTTAAACCCAACCGTATGCTGAGAGGAAAAAAAATGAAACAACCATCCAGCTTGGACACCACGGTTAATCATGTAAAATTTTCTTCCCACCACTTTAAAGTCCTTTGTTCTCTGTCTTTATGTAGCATTGTTCTGGCAAAACTTCACTCCAAGAGGAATCTTCCAATGCACTGTCTTTGTGCCTGCCTCTGAGCAACCACATACTGCTGGGGGAAGCCACAGAACAGGGAAGATTGGTGTCACTGACAGTCATGATCACCAACATCATATGTACTCTCAACATGACCTAGCATTATTCTAGCCAACTCAGTCCACGTGTTTCAGAACTTCCAACCTATCCTTAAATCTTTATCTCTCATCTCTGCCCACTATTCTCAATGTGTGAATTAACTTTCTATAGTCGTAGAAAGTCAAAGCCATTTATGGGCATGCTTTTATTTTCTGGAAGTCACACCTTCAACCCTGCCTACACCTGTCCTAATTCTCACCTGCTACATTAGGGAAGGGGGCCCTAATCCTATCCAAATCCAATCTCTCCA
>NW_006431210.1:2160758-2166398 GCF_000325575.1 Pteropus alecto
TTTTGGAAGTGGAAACCTATTATTATTTTTTTTTTTTTTTTTTTTTTTTTTTTTTTTGCTATATTCGCTCCGCAAACCTGGTCATATTCCAGAATTCTTTGGCTAAGTAGGGAATTACCTGAATACTTTAGAGAACTTGTGGACATTTTCCTTTCTCTTCTCATCTCCTTTACCCAATACAGCCAATCTTTTCTCGTGCACTGCAGATTTTTATATCCAGAGCATCTCTTGTAATGTTAGTATCTCTCTATACCCATTGCCACTATCCTAGAGAAACCTACCACCATCTCTTGCTTAGGTTACAGTAATAGCTTACACTCTTACACTAACTCTGGGCTTTCTCCTTCAAAGCTTTCCCATTCTTCAAAGCATTTCCATTTCCACCCTTATTCTGAAAATAAGGACCAAACTCTTTAACATGACCTATGAAGCCTTGCATGCCTTCTACCACATAACTTTGTATTGTCAGTCACTTCTCTCCATCTTATACCTTCTTGCCTGGATAACTCCTACTCAACCTTTGGATCTCGGCCCAGTTACTTTTTCAGGAAAGTGCTTCCAATTTTCTTCTGATCTTGATCAGACTATTTTATTATATGCTCTGATAAAACTGTATTCCATTTCATTTCTTGCATTTGTCTTAGTTTCTATATACTTCAAGGTGATTTCTTGAATAATATCGGTCTTCCCTACTAAATAGTAATCTCCATGAAAACGGGGACAATGTCTGCTTTTTGTTCACCATTATTTCTCTAGTGCCAAGCACATGATAGGTTCTCAGTGTACATTATTGAATGAATGTGTGAATGTTTGCCTGTAAGCCAACTTGTGCATTAGGGCAGTGACCTTGTCTAATTTTTATTCTGATCTCCTTATCACTGATAATTCTATGGTTATTTTGTGGCTAAGAATACAATGGGCAGACATAATCTCCTAAGTCACTGTCATTTCTTTGTTGCATGGGAATTTAAGGGCGTTTATTAAGAAAATTGCTTGACAAAGTGAATAGCACTCTTTGGAGAGGAAGGAAGAAAGAAAGATAAAAATAGCCACTCTTTAAAAATTCAGAGTGTCCGGTCCCTGACATTTTGGAGGAGTTTTCAGAGAAAAATCGTGCTTTAATATAATCAGTAGAGCCCCAAATTAGATATGAGGTTTTATATTCTGTGAGAAATAATATGGACAATAATCTGTGTTTTTAATTTCTCTTTGCTTTTGTTTCAAGAGAAACCAGAATTCTAACTAGGGTAGATTGTTACATTTTTTTTGATGCATGGCAGGGGAAAGAAAATTAGTTCATATTTACTGAGCATCTACTATTTTTAAGACACTGTGCTATGTTCTTTTGATGAAAAATGGCCCTTGGTGATGATTTAGAGCAGTGGTCCCCAACCTTTCTGGCACCAGGTTTGAGTGCTCCTGTGAGAATCTAATGCCTGATGATCTGAGGTGGAGCTGAGGTGGTGATACTAGTGCTCGGGAGTGGCTGCAAATACAGATGAAACCTTCTTTGCTCACTTGCCCGCTGCTCACCTTCTGCTATGCACCCGGTTCCTAAGAGGCCATGGACTGGTACTGGTCCACTGCCCAGGGGTTGGGGACCTCCGTTTTAGAGAACTATTTTGGCAAGCCTAAAGGTTCCCCTATCCTGTCCCTCCTATTTTATATTATGAGAGAACTGAGGCTCAGAGGGCTTAAATGATTTCCTTGAGATCATCTAGTTAGCAACATAGGCCTGGGTTTAGGCCTGGGTTTATGCTTTTCTTCCTCCAAGGGATTTGGGCATTTTAAATGTTGAAATTCCATGAGGCATTTTAGAAAAAGGGTAGAAAACCAATATACAGTAAGGGCCTAATGTATGCAAGCACTGAAATGCACACACATTTCTTTCTTTTGAGGTGGATTACTATTCTCTATACATAAAAAGTCTATGTAACTATGCGAATCACATTTATTATAAATAGTTGGTTTGAAGTTTGTCAGTTTCTATAGTCCATCCTCTCTGCCCATTGTATCATTTGGTTCTCTCTTGCAGTCCAAGAAAAGAGAAGATGAATGCTTATTCGATTATAATCTTAGAAAAATGTGTTATTAAACTTCAACATCTGCCCTTTTGTGTGTCTCTACCATGTCCTCAGGAGGGAAAGAATGAGATATTAGTATAAAGAAAAGCTCACCTTCATGTCAAAATTTGACATTGCCAGTCAATTCTGCATACTCCTTCAAAAAGGCCACAAAAATATGAATTTTCACAGATAATATCCTATTTCTTAAATAAAGTAATTTGTCCTGGACCTATTATTTGCCAGCCATGTAGTTTTAAGAAACTAAAAATGACACTGAAATGATAAGCATGAAAGGCCTGATTCAAATTGAAAACATTTATATCATGATTGCTCTCTAGACTGCCACCATTTTGTCTTGGTTTCATTACTTATGAAGCTACTGATTGGTCTCTTTCAGGATGAGTAGTAAACCGTAAATTACTTGAGTTTAAAAGAATTTTTAATTGTTGTCATGGAAAATCAGGACTGGAAGGGACGATAACAATTAGAGTTCAGAGGCTTGATTTTGTAAAAGCTGCAACTGAAGCTCAGCAGAATCAAGTGTTTTTCTAGAATTTATTCTCTGATATAAATTATCTTTGATTTCTAGTTCAGAGAGGGATTCTATTGTTAGGCTTGTCAAAGTTATTCTTCATCAAACAAATTAACAAAAATGAAAAAACATCACAGACATGTTTCTATCCTTAGACCTTATCTTTTGGAATTGGAAATTCAGACATAAAATACATCTAGGTCTAGCTTAATTGCCTTTGTTTTCAGCTTCACATTGTCTCTAGAAACTTGAGACTTGTTATAGCATCCCATGAAGCTAAAATCAGACAGGTTGAATAATTTGCTTTCTACGAAATGGTTGGTTTCTAGTTTCCAGTTAAAATAGGTTTATTCTTTTATTTGAGAACATTTGGAAGCCAAGAATTTAAAACTCTATATTATGCAATATTATACCTTGTATAAAAATAAGATATGGAAAATTACCTAAATGCTAAAAATGATCAAAATAGGTCCTTGGTTAAAAGTAGCTTATTTCAGCAACCATGTGTCTGCACTTCTAGTTGAAGCTAAGATAAAGATGCGGGAACCTCATTTTGAGCCCTAATTACTTACTTTTACCTCAGCTCATTTTCCTATTATTTATGAGAATCTAGGTGACATCAGCTTTTCCTATAACACTGATTTGTGTCAATGGAAGTGACTCTTTACCCAGATTAATTAGGAAAACTCTTTAGGGAAACAAAAAATAGTTCTGTACAAATTAGTTCAAAATACTCAAACTGAAAATAAAATGAGTAGCATAATATTAGTGCCCTTACTAATATAAATGTACTAATGAACATTTTCCTCAGGCTTTGGTAATGTCTTTAAGTGACTTTTTGAGTCATACAAAGAATACAACAATGCATTTGAAGTGGAAAAAGAAACTTCTTAGAAGTTTATGACTTACGTGTGAGTGCCTTTAGAAAACCCATGAGAGAGACAAAGTTTGAGAGGCTAAACAATAGCTCTTTGAAAAGATTTGAGACATTTTTTTATTTTAAGAAAAAAAATGAATGAATTACCACTTGATGTATTTTGGCCTCTTCAATGGGAAAGCAGTGTTTTTTAAGTTTCTCAAAACCACTCTTCCCTATACTTCTGGAAGAACAGACTATTATGTATAAAATCTAACAGACTATTGCGATTAACTGGGAATTTCAGGAGAAAAAAATCCCCTTCTTCCAAAAAATCTTACAAAATAGAAATGAAAATTGAAACCTAGCAAAAATGTAACCATGGCTATTTTATTAATTTTTATTGATAATTTCCTCCTATTGTAATGGGAGACAAATAACTCTCATTTATAGAATCTTAGGGAATTTTATTGACTTCCTAATGCTTCAACAACACCAGGATAATAAATGGTACAAAGTCTAAAGCTGCTTTTTAAGAAGCAACCTTTTTCTAAGGTTTTATAACGTCCATATTGTCATATATTCCCCCATCTTTTCCAGATTCTACAACCCTATTACCATACACTGCACAATTTTTAATAACAAAAGCAGTAGAGAAGGCTTTGCTTTCACTTTGTTTTGTTTTGGGGGAATATGGTTCTTAACTTTAATATTCTGAGGTCGTAATTTGTCGGCAATTCGGACTCCCAAGTATCCTCAAAAACAGTACTTTAAAGAACCCAAATTAACTAAATTTAATATAACAAATAATGGAAACACATATTCCAATGAGATAATTATAAGAAAGCATGTGAGATACAAAATGAGACAGAAATATTCCAAAACAATTTACCAAGGGCAACAAAGATCTACCAAATAAATCTCAGATCATTTAGCAAGGTAGGTTTCTGTTTAGGATCTAAAGAATGAGGTAGAAGGAGTAAATTTGAAAACATTCGCTGTTTAGTCCGATTTTCTGTTTCTATACAGTTAACACTAAATTTAAGATATTGATATATAATTCTTATGACATGTTGATTACATTACTTTAGGCAATTTTTTTTTTTTTTTTTAATTCTAGACTAACATTTCCTAGGGTCTCTCTCTCTGTCTTGTAGAGAGAGCTTGGGGGATGACAATATGTTGGTCTTCTTTATTCTCCTAAGAATTGATTCCTTTTGTAAATGGCTCTATGTTTAAAGTCACAGAGAGTTCCAGTGATGACTTATATGTTCAGACTCCAAGCATACTTCCTATTTAAGTTAACCAAATTGCCTGGATTTCTACTGCTCTGTTTCAGAGGCTTGTGACAGGAGGCTGTGACCAATGGGTATGAGATCAAAGAAAAGGTTAAGGGTTCAGTTACAGCATTTCTATAAATGATTCTCAACTGAGTCTGTACCCAACACTGGCTCTAAATGCAGGAAAAATGCAAATTAAAATGATTAAGAAATGCTGAGAAGCTAATTTGCTGGTCACTAATGTGCACAAAAATGAATCAAGTGCCACTTAGCCAAAAATACTAATTCCAAAAAACAAGCAAGATGAGAAAAGTCAGGAGAGCCACATCTATTCTATGAGCAGAGTAATTATTTCATCATCCATCAGCAGCATTTTTTCTTGAGATCATCAAATAGAAAATTATTCTTGGAGCACGTTTAATGTGGCTTTCGGCAAATACAAACACCTATAAAACCAGATTCTCATTCTGATCATGTGTTCATAAAAGTATATGATTTATCTACTTGACTTTTTAATACACAGATTAATTCGGATTCCTTTATTCCTCTATGCATGTAGTCAATATTTATTAAAGCCTATTTTTACTCCAACATGAAGCTAAGCATATGGGAGAAAAAAAAATCAATGCATTAAAACTCCACCTTCAAAGAAATATTTGGGTAAAGATAGCACTAGAAAAATAATTACAACTGCAATTTATTGATCACTTCTTCATTTCCAGGAACTGTGCTTATAGCTTTACACACATATGAAACTCTATGATATACTGATTATTATCCTCACTTATATATAAGAAACAGGAAATCAGCAGGTTAAACAACTTCCTCAAAACCAGTTTTTGTGCCCCAGATCTCTTTGGCTCCAAATCTTGTGCTTTTTGTGACTATTTTAAGCCTTTTCCCTTA
>NW_006431210.1:2169274-2179962 GCF_000325575.1 Pteropus alecto
TGAATGAATGAATGAATGGATGAATGAATACTCTTCACTCTCACCAACAGTGTAAATGAAAGTTCCAGTTTCCCCACTGGGCTACCAATATTTAACACTCTTTTAAATTGTGTCAGTTAAATGATGAGAAGTAATATCTCAGTGTTATATGTGCAAGTCTCTAAATACTACTGAGGCTGAGCATTTTGGCATACATTATTCTGAATTCTTGGTCTATCCTTGCCCACATTATTGTTTTTGACTGTTTTGTCCCTTTGTGCGGGCTTTTGATGATAGCTCAAGCCTAGGAGAGCTTCTAAGTCAGCAATTACAATTCTAATGATAAGTCTCCCCACCAGGAGAGTAAGCTCTATTTTCTTTTGGTGCTGGGTTTCCTTTCATGAAGCACCAGAACAGGCCATTTGGGCTCAAATTTAGGTGGTGAGAATCATCCTTTTGCACAGGAATCATCTTGGCATCTTGACATATTAAAATGCAAATCCTGATTCAGCAGATCTTTGGTGGAGCCTGAGAGTCTAATTTCCAACCAGCTTACTGGTGGTCCTGAAGCCACTGCTCCATGTAACAAAGAATTACATGATTTATGCTTGCAGACTATTTCATTTGTTTACACTAAGTGATCAAATCATACGGACCTGTTTCAGATCAGGTGGTACCTAGGGCATTTGCCGAAGTGCAGGCTCAGTATATTTTCTTTTAATTACAAACTTGAGACCACTACCGTGATACCTCATTCTTTGCATTAGACTTTTAGTCTCTGTTTATGTCACTATGATATTAGGATAATGAGGAGTAGGAAATGAATAATTTAATCTTAATGAGTATTTTTGCATCATATGGCCCAGTTATAACATTGACTATTTTTTTGTCAAAGTACTGAAATCATTCTGTATCTCTCTCTTCCTTATCTTTCTGAACAAAGAATTTTCATAAATTATGTAAACTCCTTCTGTACTTCTGTGCACAGGATTGCCTCCTTATTCTTAATAAATTCTTTTGCCAAAATTAACTGTGATCTATCTCCATTCTATCTCTGCCATTTATCTATCTATCTATCTATCTATCTATCTATCTATCTATCTATCTATCTAGTCTATCATCTGTCTATCATGTATCAGGTATATGTCACTATTTATTTTTTCCATATAGTAATATATCATTCTAATGCAATGAATAGATTTTTTATTTTTCATCAGATCCTTTTAATTTATTTTAATCTTTACATTTAATATCATTCTAAGGTAGGTGGTAATTAATTTTACAGGTAATAGAAATGGGATCACTTTCCTGACAGCTAATGGCAAAGACAGTATCTAGAAGAGACTATGTTTGGATTCAATGCCCAAGTTCTTCTCATCACATCATATTAGGCAATTTATCTCTCTCTCTCTCTCTCATACACACATTCTATAATTCATTATTTATAATTCAATTTATCATTTTTAATGATAAAATCTTCATGTACTACCTCCTTGATTACTAACATTGGCCCAATTGCTTTAATGAGTGCCTCTTAACTATTTTCTTAATGTTTAACTTATTGAAGCATATTTTAAATAAGCTAAAAAACCCTTGTTTGAATGTACAGTTTAATGTTTTTATGTATCACAGAGTAATACTCCATTGTATGGGTGGACCACAATTTATCCATTCATCTGTTGTTCCACAAATAAAGCTGCTATAAGCATTCTCATAGCAGAGTTTTTGTGAATATATGATTTCATTTTTCTTAAGTAAATACTTAAGAGTAGAATTACTGTATCATATAACAAATATACTTTACCAACACTAATTGATCACTTTAATAAATTTCCATACCTAAATTCTTCAGTGTTGCATATTGTTTTATAGTCTGTAATTTGTTATTTAAGTCTTATCTCCCTACAAGATCACAAACTCTCAGATGGTAGGAATCACAATTACTATTTACTTCTTTTTTAGCTTAAAAAATTACCACAGGGCTGCGATCATATAATAAATGCTTGTTAGATTATTATTATATGTTTTAAAAATACTCCTTTAGACATAATGACCCCAAATTTTATTCCTCTTTGAGATGAACTTGTAAAGTTTAGTTTTACTGGGTGTATTTCAGGTAGACGTAAATCACAATAGACTCCCTCTTTTCCTTTTGGGTGGATGTGTGATCTAATGAGTTATCTTGAGACTCTTGCTGAAACCATCAGGAAATGGGTTCTAATGTTCCACTGGGGTTGCTAAGTTAAAAGAAAGCAAGGTTAGGTTGACTGTTACTATTTTTGCCTCTTGGAGAGATTCTAACTGAAAATAAAGTCATCACAAATAATACTGTACCGTATACTTAGAGGTTGCTAAGAGAGTAAATCTTAGAAGTTTTCACCATACATGCATAAAAATAATAACTATGTGAGTTAATGGATGTATAAACTAACCTTATCATGGTAATCATTTTGTAAAAGATACATATACAAATCACCACATCGTCCACCTTAAATTTACACAGTTATATATCAGTTGTATTGCAATAAAGCTGGGAAATAAAATAAAATGAACCCATCAAAGAAAAAAGAGACAAATTTGTAATATATTGAGGCATGGATCAAAACATGTCATTAGGGTCTAAACTTTGCATGATTGATGCCAATTTAAAATGAATTTTATAACTTGTTAATGCAATAATCCTATTTAATACATTGCACCTTAGTAATACCAGCTCCAAACTAGCCATTCTCTATATTAATAGTAGGACATAACCAAAAGATACTTTATTTTGAAACATATTGCCTTGGCTTCAAAGTCAAACATGTACTTTGCCAATTTTCTTTAGATTTGACCAGAAGTTTTAAAAAATATAAATTATGAAGAGATTGGATTTGCATTTTTGTATACCTGAAATCATTCCAAAATCTGAATTTGAAGTGGCTACTTGGTGTTGAAAAATAACAGAAAGTAAGTTTTCTTATAAAAAACTATACTTAAGACTAGAGGAAAAAGTTTTTAAGTATTGTTGTTACAGCAACACATAATAATGGTTCTCTTATATCAGAGCACCATTAGCATTGAACACTATTGTTACTTTAGGACGCTTTTTGGCTTGAATTTGCCAAATAATTGCCTCGATTATCTTCACATTGGCCATGGAATCTTGTTTCCTGCTGTATTACAACAGTGATCTCGTAGTCAAAACTTCATCTCAATGTCAAAGTGTCAGTAAGACTCACATAATAAACTTTTATATTTATTGCAGCTGAGACATCATTTTTCTGTCATTCTAGCTGAGCAATTCTATTGAAAACAAGTAGTGTCATCATATTTTTGAGTAGAGAGAGTTCTCATTTATGGCAGTTATAATTACATGTTACCATAGTGACAGTGAATGGACAGAGGGAAATTTTTCAGGTGCTTCTTGCTTTCCAGGAAAATTTCTATCAGATCTGATAGTTGTCAATATTAGGTATCTTCCCCAGGCCAAAGGAAAACCTGTCATATTATCAGTTGACATATTCTGATTGGAGGAGAGCTTAGTCCATTTTATTTGCAATAATAATCTCAGAAACATCAGAAAATCTGAGTATAGACAACAAAATTAGAACTAAATCATCCAATGGGAAGATGACATTTTACCTCCTAACTCTATAGTATCTGGGAGAGAGACAGAAATTTTAGAGCTTCATTTTTAAATACCCTCATTTGATTTTTAGATTTGAAGAGTATTTGTGGAAAAGCTACTTTTACATATGTTTTATTTAAGTTTTAACACAAGCCTGTGAGAACTACTTACACATGCAACAATATGTATGAATTTTAGAATCATCATGTTGAGTTAAAGGGCACAAATGGAATGATTTCATCTATATGAAGTTTGACAACAGGCAGTGATAATTTATGGTGAGGAAAGTCACATGTGTATACCCTTCCAGTTATTTCTCATTTTACAGAAAAGAGAACTATGTGAGACTCACTATCCTAGAGTTGGTTTTCAGCTCTGCCACTCATTAGCTGTGAGACTTTAAGTGAGACTCACTATCCTAGAGTTGGTTTTCAGCTCTGCCACTCATTAGCTGTGAGACTTTAAGTGAATTTCAGCTCTTTCGTCTCTAAAATGAAATTCCTTCCCCCTTCCAGCTTTAATTTCCTGAGCATTATCTACAAAGCTCATCTCTATTCATTTTTTTCCAAAAGGGTAAGATTGACTGAATGGGGGCCAAGGGAACTTCATGGGTGATGGATATATTCTATATTTATATAGGTATGTACACAGGTGTGTATATTTGTTAAAATATGCATTGCATTTAAAATCTAACTGAAACTGTGCAAAATATGTAAGAAGAAAAAAACATTTTGAGTTACTCTTATGGCCTGTGTTTTACTCATGAGACAACTGGGACTAAGAAGTGAAGTGATGATTTGCCTGTGTTCATTACAGGACTTAGGGAATCTATATTACCCAAAGAGAACTGTAATTTTATCTTTTGAACAGTGGGAAGATTTTTACTAGAACATTGATGATGAGCCTAATGCCTATGTATTTACATTAAAAGAAAGCAAAGCAAAAAAAAAAAAGTGTTTCCCACATTCTGCTCCATTTATGTACACATTTACATTTAACAGAGAAAACCGGCAATGAGTTACTGCTTTTTCCCTGGGAAAAACAACGAGAGAGGCTGTCCAGCAGGGTAGGTCAAAATGGTGTTAGTCAACAATGTTCTGAGACATCTGCTACTTAGAGAATCCTGATAGGTGTTTTTCTTTAGAGAAGTGAAAAATTCGACATAATAACTTTCAGTCTGTGAAGTAGTTGTTAGATAAACAGTCCCTACACAACTCACCTAGCATCCTGTTAAAAATACAGATTCGGATTCAGTGGGTCTGAAGGAAGGCCTGTCAATTTGCAATTTTAACACATTCCCGCATGATGATGATATTGCTGGTCCTTGGACCACACTTTGAGTGGCAAATATGAGGTTATTAAACCTAAATGGAATCTGCAATTTACCTAAGGGTTCAAACCCAGGGAGAGAGCTAAAAACCAGAACCTATGATTATGAGTCACTATAGCTTTTTCCCCTCACATAAAAAAATGAAATAAAAGGGGCATATAAATAAATATAAACATGTGGGACCAGGAAATATATTTGTTGTAGCCATTTTTTCAAATTAGTTGTTTAAAATTATCTGGATATGAGCAGTTTATTCCATTTTTTATTGCTTTATTTCTACGTATAAAGCTTTAGGTTAATGTTTTCCTAAATAACAAACTAGAAGTAATCAAGGATACATCTGCGGTCTTGGAAACTGGTTGATAGAATGATATAGTGACCCATGGAAGTGTTTGATGACCACAAAACGCACACAAGAAAATTAGTGGTCGATGTTGTATCCATCCTTGAAGGTGGTTTCAATGATCCTCACCTCCTAATTTTCTCACTGTCGTGTGATTCTCTTCCATATTAAGTGTGACTGACCTATGAAATCAATAGATTGATGGCGTGTGACTTCCAAAGACAGGCCATAAAAGAAAGCTTGCTTTTGCCTTGTTTACTCTTAGATCGTTTACTTTGGTGGAAGCCAGCCACCATGTTGCAAGGGTCCTCAAGCAGCCCATGTGAGGCTCACTTGGAAAGAACTGAGGCCTCCTGTCAACAGCCATGCGAGAGAGTGAATTATCAGGGAAGCAAATCCTCCAGCTCCAGAATTTTGGAGCACTAGATAAGTAATACAATGTTTACAAACGTTGTATTAGGTAGATATAGTAGTAAGTCTAAGAAATGTTATCTAAATATAATCACATCCTATTTGAACTAACCCTAAGAATTTTTCTGATTTCATGATTACCAGGTCCTAATCCCAAAGAAATATTTTTAGTGGAGAAAACAAGACAAAAATGTAAAATTATAATTTGAAATATTTACATTACATTAATGAATAAAACCACTAAGTTATTTGATCTATTATTAGGTTATGTTCTGTGCTCAGGCATATCTTGATGAAGCCTTAGGTTGGAATACTGGCATAGGAAATAAAAAGGGAAGGATAGAGATGAATTATTTTTAATAATTAATAGGACTTTGTAATACATTGATTTGGTATATAAAGGAGAAGGAAGAGTAGAAGACAGCTTTAAAATTTTATGCCTATTAGATTAAAGAATAATGACACATACCATTGAATAACATAGATTAGTTTGAAAGATAAGCCAGGATTTTAGAGATGAGGAAGAGGATAGAGAGTTCTTTTTTGAGATGTATAGAGTTTTGCTTAACAAGAAATCCTGGCAGAAAACATACCCTTCTTGATTTTTACTGTCCCCTTGTACTACATAATAGTGATTTTTTTCTCATTCTCAAACCCCATCCCTGGAAAGTAATTAGAGACAGTCAATGTATTTATTTTACTTATTAAAAAAACAAAAAACAAAAAACAAAAAACCTGAGCAAGCATGAGTTTTAGCAATATATCTAATACTATGGAGTTAGGGATTGTCTAAAATCCAGCTTTCCCTTAATCTAAGCTATGGTTCTTTCCAGCTGGAGCATACTATTATCATTGAATAGCTTTCTTCTTCATCTTGGCTGTTGGTCTAGTCCCTTGATGTCTAGAATTAGTCATTGTTTTGAAATGGGAAAGTGTCTGGTTACACGTTTCTGATAGGGTTTTAACAGAGTGTCTGTTTTTGTTTTTTGGTTTTTGTTTTTTGTTTTAGTTGGTACCTGGTAGGATTTATCTTTTAGCTTTAAATAATTAGAAATCCAATGCTGTAAATTCACCAAGGACTTGTAAGGCTTTGGAAAATCTGGCAATACAGACAAATTCATAGGAGATTGATTTGTGAAACTGAATGCCAAAATATTAGTTGACGATGGGCATACATAATTCTAACTGGAATCTTCAAGTATCCTTTATTCCATTCCACTTCTGGAAGTGAGTTTAGCAATTAGAAGGTGACTTGGTGAGTATAAAGTTGGAAGAGATTCTAGCTCTACAGAGCAAATCGTATAGGTCTTGGTAGAGTTTGCAGAAATTTCTGCTCTACTATAGAACATTAATTTTTAGCAACTGGAATGTTTGTGCCTTTAATATCCATTGTAATGTTCCCTTGCACAGGGTTACTCTAAACAGTGTGTTACATAGCAAGTATTTATTAAGAACCTACTGTGCACCAGACACTGTTCTAGGATTTGAAGATGCAGTAGTTAGTAAGAGGTAAGTTTTTTATATTGTTAGGAATTTATATTTTAGTGGACAACTGAAATCCCATTAGTTTCCATATCTATGTAGTTATCGACGTCTTCGGTCTTCACATAACTTTCTTTAATGATTTTCAAAATCATAGTCTGTTTTTCATTAACTACATTTTTAGTGTCTTCCTGATAAAATTTTACAAAGATAAATTAATGTAATAAACAACATGTTTACAAATAATACTTTCAAGCTAAGTTACTTTGGTGACGACGATGCCTTTTTTGGCTTTTATTCCTCTATTTTTTCTCTATTTTTAAATTATAGCTTTTTATCTTTCTTTTTAGTGTGTAGACTGTTATTCAGTTTTAACAACAAAGAGACTTAAGTGAAAAAAATATATACAGCCAAATAAATAGCTAAATTACAATTATTCTATAACACTAGGTGTAAACAAACTTATAATACATGCTTAACAAATCAGATGAATTTTAATTTGACTATAAGCTTCAAATAATTTACTTCAAAGACTTTTAAGGCTAATAGGCTAATTATATGTTGCCTAAGAGGGAAATATTTCCTTCAGCTGACTTATTGATTTGTTGCCTTTTTAACAGAAAATTATGCTGATCTAATTACAAAGAAGGGTTAAAAAGCTAATAACTTCAAACCTGATGTTGTCCATAATGGAAAAGAATGATTAATGGTCTAACAGAAGCAATCACCTATGAACCTTTAGCCAGAGACTTGATATACCACGTTGATCATGTGGGAGCTTTAAGTACTCTGACCATTTTATTATATATAAAAATGATATAAAAATTGCTAAATGGTATTGTAATTGGACCCATGGTATAGCAATCACTTATGACTGAGTCTCTAAATGTTGTTCGCTTATAGCCTTCTGGATTATTATTTTTTAAATCATGTTATGCTAGTAGAGTCATCAGTGAAATATTGTACCACAACCTTTTCTAAAAACAAATTTCTTTATAAGGGTTGTGAAGGGGAACGTAATCAATGGGTCAATACCAGGAATCTTGGGAAGTCAAGGTAGATCACTAGGTGTCTGTATAAATCTCTCTCTCAAACCCTGCCAATGCAAGAATTATAAAAGGAATGTTTAGACAATATAAGTTGATATTAAGACTTTCACATAAAAGTCTTGAGAGGAAGACTATATAGCATGAGTACCATTTTGAGACATGAAACCAGAGCACATGAGTGAAAGTTATCAGTGTCACCATTCTTAACAATATTTTCTGGTCTAATTCTAACCCCAAATGGCTGCCACATTCAGAATTAGACTTCTTTGCCCTAGGCAGAAATACCTGTGATTGTAGGTTGAGCTGGGGGAGCCCTTGGGTGATATTGGAGCCCAGGGTTATTAGCAGAGTTTATCAATAGCATTAGAGATTCTTTTAACAGAATTGAGGCTGGAATGGCATCATCAGCTCTTAGTGACTGTGAGTGCTGGTGATAGCAGAGGGCCAGAGAATTGAGAAGGCTGCGGAGAGTATCTTGATTAACCCCTGGGAATTGAGAGCAGGACTATGTAAAGTCCGAGACTTAGACTTTGTGTTTTGAGAAAGACAGTGCTATTTCTATTATCTTGCTTCTACTAAGAAGAAAATAAAAATCACCTTCTATCACCTCTATTAGATTTTTAAAATTAAATCTATATCATGAACTTCTTTCCAGATCATTACTTATTCTTCCATAACATAATTTTTAGTAGCTGCTTAACATTTAGTTGTACAATTTCACTATAATTGGTAATTTAAGTCATTGCCTTTTTTTTTTTTTTTTTTACTTGTAATGTGGATCCTTATTTTGTTTTATTTTCTTGTGGATAAAAATTGTTCCCCAAACACCCTTGACTCCTGGATTTAGTTGCCTTTACTTTCTTATTTCCCACTGCCTATTGCATAGGCCGGGGGGAACTTGGGGTCTTCTTTTTTTATTCTTAGCCTCCTCCAGGCCTATTCTCTACTTAGTTTAGAGAACTGGTCTCGGTGCTTTAACCAGGAGACTAAAACTAGCGGCAGTTTCTGCATTTATGGGAACTGGAGTGGCATAGGGTAAAGGGAGGAAAATGGCCTGTTTCTCTAGTTTTTCGTTCTTCTAAGAGTAATTCATGGACCAGTAACACAGGCATTCCTTGGAAGCTAGTTAGAAATGCACAATCTCAGGCACCACCCTAGATATGATGAGTCAGAATCTGCATTTAGGGTGATATTCTAGTAATTCATATGCAGGTGAAAGTCTGAGAAGCACTGCTTTAGTTGATTGTCATTAATTACCCTTTGATTACTCTTACATCGGTAGTTCCCAAACTTTTCTTCACATTGGAATCTCTAGGAGAGCCTCCAAAAATGCTAATGTTCATCTCATCTTAGAGATTGTGATTTAATTGGTCTGGCATGTGGCTTTGGCACTGGAATCTTGAAAAGATGCTCATATTTGAAAGTGCAACACTGCCCTAAATCTCCTCTGCTGGTCTGACCTGCTTGAAAAGTTTTCTTAGGGCCTCATCCTACTCTATTTCGGGTTGTAATTTTGTCTATCTATCAATGCTATTCCACATGCTTTTTTTTTTTTTTTGAAATTCTTTTAAAATTCTGTTCCATTAATGGCATGTACTCCTTTTATTCTTCAATACTGTTACATATTTAAGTTCTATGCTTTACTTTTTTCCAAAGAAAAATATAATCCAGGTAGGATAGTTGTGTGTTGGTTATAGATTGCTGTATCTTTTACTCCATTTTTCTCTTTCACTGTCATTTCTTCTTTCTGCTATGGCCAGAATTCTCAAAATCCAGCATGGCTACACCAGTTTTCAACACCTTGTTCTCAGCTTTTTGTCTATCTTTTTGATTACTCGTTATATCTATTGGCACTCCTGAGGACTACAGTAATAGCAGAGTTTTTCAACAATGACACTACTGAGATTTTTGAATGAGAATTTTTTTATGTAGGTGGCTGTCAGATGTTTAGCAGCATCTCTGGCCTTTACTCAACAGATGCCAGTAGCACTTGTACAAGCCCCCACCCTCCACCCCACCCCAGTTTGTGACAAAGTGGATCAGGTTTTCCAAATGTTCCATAAGGAGCAAAATTTCCTCTGGGTTATGGACCACTGAGCTATAATACTGTCAAATATTCTCAATGGCTAATAAATTCTGCAGCAAGTAGATTTAAAAAATATTATTTCACAAATGAGACAGTCTTTACTATCTTCCTGACAGGTATATATATATGTATGTATGTGTATATATATATACACATACATACATATATATATGTATATATATATGTGTGTGTATATATATATATACACACACATATATATATACTTTCATTGATTTTGTTCTGGGATTGTCCTGAGTTCATAAAATTTTATCCTTTACTATTAAATGGTTCAGCTCGCACAAAATAAAACGTAATTTAAATGTTATGAGTTTGTTGTAAAACTTTCATATGGGGGGGAGAGAGAGAGAGGGGGGGGGGGGGAGAGAGAGAGAAAATAC
>NW_006431210.1:2179977-2183264 GCF_000325575.1 Pteropus alecto
TATTCCAGGGGCCTGCGAGAATAAGAAAAATGTTTATTCCACTAACGTTCACTGTTTGGATTAAAGTGCGGTTAAAATTACCTTATCCTGGGAAACAAGAACACATTTAGCTAGCATGCTGATCCCTCACTTTTATTTCAAAGGTTAAATATGTCAGGATTCTATCTTTATTACAGGTTTTGGGAGGATGAAAGGAGTATATATTAGAATGTGTCTGTATGAGTAGATTATATTTCTTTTATTCCATCTCAGGGAATTTAGTTTAGCCAATATTTTCTTATATACTCACAGCTCAAATGAACCAAAGGCCTTACATGAACACATATGAAAACAGATAATTGAAGTATAAACAGAAGCACAAACCCCTAGCTTCCTGCTTCCTTTGTTACTGATGGAATTAGCTGGAGACAAGGTAGTTCTTAAGGCCGTCAGCCACCAGGCACGTGCAATAGTATTTGTGTAAGTGAAAATTCAAGTTTCCAAAGGGAAACTTCATCTTAGGCATACAATGGCATTTTCTTTAAGCTACGTTTGGCATGAGTCAACCACACTTTTGAGCTAAGACTCTAGTTAAGGCTGACAGTCTCCCTTTCAGTTGAAGAAGGTTGCAGACGGCCCTTCAGTGCCTCACATCTAGTCTCTCTGGGTTATGCTGGCCTCAGCAGGGATGCTGCTGAGAGCATTATCAGAGGGACAGTGAATGATTTGTCCCCAATGTGACGATGGAGACCTAAAAACTTTCTTTGGCCAAATACAAAGAGCGCAAATTAAAAAGGGAAAGTTTGCATCAGAACTTATTTTAGGAAGCATTTTTTTTGTTGCTCTGGGATTTGAAAGGCCATAGATCTTTTTTTTTAAATTTCATTTCAGTTCACCCTCTTCAGCTTCTCTTTTCCATTCACTAAACTGTTATGAAGAGTTTTAGACACTCTAGCAGCAAGAGACTTGCCTTCGTCATTTGGCTTGAAGTTTTTCACATGACAGATGTTGTCTTCTCCTATGGGTTACATCCTCTTAACAATCTGAAAACTTCATTTAGTCCAACTTTGCTTTGGCCTGAAATAGCCAAACAACTGAGTCGATAGTATAGTTGGAGATTCTGAGGTCTCCAAAAATTGCCTCAGTCTTTCACTTTATTTTTTGTTTTACAGGTTACATTACTTCATGTAGTAGCATAGGCTTTTATAATAAACATTTTGATATAAATAGATACCTTTTAGCTGTCTTTAAAGACAGGACAAGTTTATAATGATAACAGTCATGATAATAATAATTGGTCTAGTTATCACCCATTTGTCTGAATCTTCCCATGTGCCGGAACAAATGCTTTTCTACATATTACTGTATTTTATCTTTACAACTACCCTCTTTTATAAAGCCAGGTTAAAGCCATCCTCTGTCTACTACCTTTTAAAATCCAGCTATGGAAATTATGATAAGTAATATGGATCTTCAGGCACTCTTAAAAGTGACAGGAATGAGTTTTATGCTGACATCATCAGCCAACCTCATGCAAATCCTCCCTACATATCTCTCCCTCTCTCTAAATTCCCCCTCCACCCCCATAGCAGGAAACGAACACCCCCCTGCCCCACCATGTGCCCGCATACCCCTCTGCTCTCCCAGGGCCCCTCATGACTATGCTGTTTTCCCTGCTTATTTCCCACTTCCTAAGTGTCATTTTCATTCTTCCTTTAACTGCTTGCCACCCCCAGGACACACAGTTTGCCTTAGGTTAGACTCCTCTCTTACCTCAGAATTCTGATGAAAAAATTCTGTACTTTGTTTTATGGATATGAAGAAACTAATTTGTCCAAGTTCTCTCAGCTCATAAATAGCAGATCTGGATTTAAACCAGGGTGTTTCTGATTCTAAAGACTGTGCTCTTTCCTTCAAATCAATTTTCTTTATAATTCTATTGTCTGTAGTTGATCTTGTTTATGTCAAAGCTTAATGTCAGATTTTATAAATGTCGAGAGCAAGGAAGGCGGCTATTGAAGTAACACCCTTGAATGTGCTTGTGTCTTTCCACAGTGCCAGGTTTATCGAGTGCAAACTTCTCAGATAAACAAATTAGGTATCCAGACAGGTTAACACACAACACACAGAGAGGGGAAGCTCCATTGACTGGCAGTGCGGATGGTTTTGCGTTAGTCTCCAGCCAGTGTCTACAACGGGCAGAAGGTCAGTGTCTTCGTCAGTCAATGTCCCCGTTCATGATGCTCTTGTGTCAGGCTTGAGCATCATCTGTCTGGGACATTCAGAGTATGTGGTCCTTGCAGGGTGGAATCCTTTTGCTTATCAGCTCTTGCAGCCAGTGGCTGATTTGCTATGGTTTTGAGCAGTCGGGTCATACCCTAAGGCCGTTCACACTGTGTGGCTTAGTTATTTGCCAGTTCATTCCTGTCACAGCTCCCAATGGAATCCATTTTGGAAAGTCAGAAAAGTCCTCTATTCTTTATGCTCTATACAGTAAATTTCTAATCAACATTATTTGAGCAGAATGGTTACTTGGAACCAGAGTAGATGAATCCAAATGTGCCCGGAGGAGTTTAAAACGGGTAGGAAAAACTTGTTAACTGGGTTGTTTATTTAAAACGGAAACAAAAATCCCTCAGGTTATAAAGTTGGAGGCGGTATAATTAAACGGGCACCCAAGGTTCATTCTTTAGAAAGACTTTCTAAACTAAAAGGTTACTCGTTCATCTACCCACAGCACCATTACTATCCTGACTGATCTGCCTTTCCGGAAATCAGTACAATTGCTCAGCCTCTCAGCATCTGCAGATGTCACTGCCCCAAGGCCTTAGCTTTTGTTTTGCCCCCACCGAGTGAGCAACAGTGAATCGATGAGATTTTGTAATCGTTGATGTTGCTTTAAATGGGATGGAAATTCTACTTGGCATACTCCTACAGTTCCAGGGCGCAGGCCTCCACGTGGTCTAATGGGGATTTTGCACCATGTCTTGTTTTCTTTTTTTTTTCTTATGATTTCTTCTTATTATTACTTATACCTACAGCATCTTCCTAGATGGTCTCCCATCCAAGTACTAACCAGGCCCGACCCTGCTTAACTTCCGAGATCAGACATCAGGCTTGTTCAGGGTGGCATAGCCGTAGACCATGGACCGTGGCTCCACTGGGGCGTGAACCCAGGACCTTCTGTGTGTAAAGCAGAAGTGCTGACCGCTACACTATGGAACCACATCTTGCATTTTGTTTTTTAAGTCCCCAAATTGGTGGTAATTTGTTATGGTATCCTTAGGAAATAAGCACAGGAGCACAGG
>NW_006431210.1:2186537-2198590 GCF_000325575.1 Pteropus alecto
GTTCAGGGTGCCATAGCCGTAGACCATGGACCGTGGCTCCACTGGGGCGTGAACCCAGGACCTTCTGCGTGTAAAGCAGAAGTGCTAACCGCTACACTATGGAACCACATCCTTGTTTTCTTAGCTTGTTCCTTCCAAAGACACAGCTTCGGCTCCACATCTCCCCTCACCAGTCAATGGTTCTCCATTGTGGCTGTATATTCGTACCACCCAGGGAACTTTTAAAGAGAATCAAAGAAAGAAAAAGCACAAACACAAAGAAGTAAATAAGTAAGTAAATTAAATAATTAAGAGTACTGATGCCTAGGCCCCATTGCTTATCAATTAAATCAGAATCTCTGGGGATGGGGAGGAGTCTATTGTACAACCCCCGGGCTAGATGACTATTATGTTAAACTAAGTCGCTAAATTCCCATTGAGAAATGACTCACAGGACAGGTTGGCAAAGGGGATAGGAAGTACAAGGCTAATTCAGTAAAACCTAAAAGATCACCTTCCAGGAAACCATGGGCCTTTTTTCTCTCAAAGGCATTTTATCTATTTTATTTCAGAAAATGTATTAATCAAACAAACTTAAAATAGACTGCTCCCTACTACAGCCCAAAAGGTAACTCTGAAAAATTGAGTACTGATAATAGAAAAAGAAAAAGGAAAAAAAAAAAACAAAACAAAATCTTGTGAGAACATACACTACCTCATGATTCACAATCATTTTGGTCTATGAAAAGTTACTCTGTTCTCCTCCTCTTATCATTTCCAGATACTTAGCAGATATTTGCTTAGGGACCTCTTGCTTGTTACAACAAATAACTCTACTAAGCACCATGTGTTGATTCTTTCTTCCATTCTGAAGAAAAAAATATCTCCTTTTCTGGCTTTCTCTAACCTTGTTGCCCCTCTGTTCATTCAGTTGCATTAAAAAATGGGCTATGCTTTCGTTAGATGTATTTTCAAGTCAGATGTTTTATTTCTCTCTGCCTCCTTTTCACATTCAAGTTTGGTGAATTAAATTGGTGACAGTTTTTTTCTTCAGTTCAAAAAGCAAACAACAAATAAACACGGAGGGGTGAGGGGGAGGGTGTGTGAGTGAGCCAGCCTGTCCAACTCCACATCCCTCTTAGAGAGGTTCTGGTAGTTCCTGAAAAGTAATCATACGCAAGACAACAATTACGCCTGAGGGAAAAAAAGGACGTCTGCAAGTGCATTTTTTTGGCTAAATCTGGCTGCTCCCTGAAGAGAACTGTTTTTATTTTACTAAAATAAGCTTCTTTACTCTTTTTTTAAAATTTTTTTATTAAGGGTATTATGTATCCTGACCCTGAAAGTCACTCCATGTATAGTAAACGCAGTTATAGTGAATATTGATTGGGGAATCCCAGCCTTTCATTTGGCTGCCAGCTCCCTCTGGCAAGTTGGAAATAATCAATAGCAAAGTGGGAGGCAGATGCAACAACAGAGAATGTGTCTCCAATGAATTGAGGTGGTGGTGAGGGTGGATCGACAGATAAGGGACATGTGAACCAAAGTTGAACCATGCCCTTACCTGGAGTGAGGTACAGCTTACCTGAAGCCTGATGCCTGATGCAAAATGACCCAGCAGGGTCCATCTTGGACCAGCCAAACCACTTTCACCAATAGACTTGCGAGCAAGAAATAAATGCTCCTTGATTTAAACCATTGAGTTTGGGGGTAGTTTATCCTTCAAAATCATCGTGGAAAATCTGATTGATATACTCTCTATTTTAAGCCAGAACATCATAAGCAATGGCTAAATTCCTTGCCAAAACTGCAAAGTACAACCTCCACAGCAGTCTCCAGAACAAAACTGAGACTCAGTGAATTAGTAATGTGCCCAAGGTTCCACATTCATCGTTCATATTGCTGATAGTTCAACTCAAGGTGTCTGATCCTATAAAGTGTAGGTATATACATTATATTTTATTGCCTGCCCATTCAAACAGTCATGCCATTTTAAATACTAGCACTTTCCCCAGGGTCTGTCCTGCTTTGGGACAAAGGACTGCCCATGGACATTTTGCTACTATGACACATTTCTAGAATTGTCTTGCTATGTCCACTTTGGATAGATCTTTTCTCTGAGACTGCTTCACAAGTTTCTGGAAATCATAATGTGTGCCAAAAGCCACCGTAAATCATGATTCCTCCCCCAAATCCAGGTGAGCACCCTCGCCACCACCTCAATTCGTTGGAGACACACTCTCTGTTGTTACGATTGCCTCCCATTTTGCTATTGATAATTTCTAACTTGCCAGAGGGAGCTGGCAGCTAAACAAAAGGCTGGGATTTCCCAATCGATAGTCATTAGAACTGCATTTACTATACATGGAGTCACTTTTCGGGCCAATGTACACCCTTAAAAATAGAAATAGAAAATAGCTTATTTTGGTAACATACACAAAGCTCTCTTCAGGGAGCAGCCAGATTCAGCCAAAAGAAAAAATGCATTTGCAAATGTCCTTTATTTCTCAGGCACAATTGTTGTCTCACATATAAGTACTTCCCAGGGAACATAAATATATAAATACCGGGACTTCTCTAAGAGAGATGTAGAGTTGGACAGCGTCTCTGTCTGTCTGTCTGTCTGTCTGTCTGTCATCTGTCTCTGTCTGCTTTTTGAATTGAAGGAAGGAATTTAAGTCACCGATTTGATTCACCAAACTTGAATGTGAAAAAGAAGCAAGGAGAAATAAAAGACCTGACTTGATAATAAATCTGTAAAAAAGTACAGTCCCTCTTTTTAATGAAAGTGAATGGACAGGGGTGGGGGTGCAGGGAAGGTTAGAGAAAGCCAGAAACGGAGAGATTTTTATCCTTCAGAATGGGAGTAAGAATCAACACGTGGTGCTTAATAATTTGTCATGAAAAGCAAGATGTCCCTAAGCAAATATATTTCTGCTAAGTATTTTGAAATGATAAGGGGAGGAGAACAGAGTACCTTTTGGTATAACAAAAATGATTGTGATTCATGAGATAGTGTGAATATATTCTCACAAGTTCATTTTCTTCTTCTATGATCAGTTTTTCAGAGTTACCTTTGGGGCTGTAGTAGGGAGCAGTCTATTTTAAGTTTGTTTGATTAATATATTTTCTGAAATAAAATAGATAAAATGCCTTTGAGAGAAATAAGGCCCATGGTTTCCGGGAAAATGATCTTTTAGGTCTTGCTAAAATTAGCCTCGTATTTTCTATTCTCCTTGTCAACATGTTCACATCCTATCCTGGGCTTTTTAAACCATTTACCATTCAGTCTAATTTGCCTTTCATTCCTTTTCACCATCAGAGGTGTTTGGGAGGTGAGACCTCAGGAAAGCCATCCAAGTTGAAGTTATCTAGTCAGTCCCTTCTCATTCTCAAGAATGTGTCCAGAACCTGTCACACCAGCCTTGCTTGAGATATGCTCAGGAAACATAGCCATTTGCCCCCCTCATTGTCCTACGGATATTGCTATCATCAAGCATGGACCACACCCCCAATAGGATTGGCTTCTAGGTAAATCAGACCTAGTCTAGAAATAGCAGAGAGAAGAAAATCTGAGAGCAAATACAGACTGTTGGGAGTGAGAGGGCTGCAAATCAGTAGCCTAAGACCTGAGCTTATTAGTAATAAATTGTGGAGTTTTCAGTTTTTTATTTTTTCATCTTTGAAACATCATCTACAGATAAAAATTCTGTCTGTACTTAAACCATCATGACTGTTGGGAAAAAATGTGTGATATTACCTCTTCTCATCACTACACTCATCCTTTGGACTTATCTGTGGTGACTTTCCCTTGATATACATTTAAATAAGTATTTGTATGATATCCTCAATGCAGTTTCCCTCTCTTCCTCCAAAGTAACTGTTGAATTTATAGCCATTTCCCCTCCTTTATCCTCTTCTTGCCTTTCACATGTCCTCCTGTGCTGCTTCCTCTCTCCTGCAAGTTACAGGACCTAATGTTTACTGAGCACTTAGCATGAGCTACGTTCCTCTGAGCACTTCACTTCTACTAACTCTTCTAATCCTCCCAGAAACTGAATGGAGTGGATTAATAGTAATATCTCCAGTTTGCAGATGAGGAAACTGAGACACAGAGAGATTGAGTGTATTGTTCTAGGTCACACAGCCAGTAAGTGTCAGAACTGGGATTTGAACCCAGATAGCGGGGTACTTTTCTCAACAGTACCTTGTGCTCTCCAGAAAAAGTATATGAATCTGACGAATTGTAAGAAAGATATTGCCCTGATAGATAAAGCAGAGTTAGTGAGTTGTTAGAATAATGGATCAGGTTCAAAGAGAACTTTGGCTCTGCTGTGAGGAAGATTGTGGGTCGAATGTCTCCTCTGAGTAGAACCCCATGGAAACAAAGTGATCCATTCCTATTCACTTCATTTTAGCACATAAACTCTCACTTGGGTATGAGTTAAATCTGTCTGATTCACTTTTATTATTGTTATTGTTATTATTAAATAGGAAAACAGACTGGAATTAAGGCTCAAGATTTTAATGGTTAGTAAGGTATCTTTCCAAATTTAAATACATATGTAACTGACCAATTCATACTATTAGTAAGAGATAGATTTCATTAGGAATGCCTTTAATATCGTGGCAGTAGAAAACGTCTATGTTTGAAAACTCAACCAATATCTGTTTTTATGGGAGAGAAATTGCTAAGTTGACTGGTCAGTTCAAGCCATATTGCAGAATCAAGAATTAGCCAATTACTGATAAACTAACCGAAGAAAGAAAGAAAGAAAGAAAAAAAGAAAGAAGAAAGGAAGGAAGGAAGGAAGGAAGGAAGGAAGGAGAAAGAAAGGAAGGAAGAAAGGAAGAAAGAAAGAAAGAAAGAAAGGAAGAAAGGAAGAAAGGAAGAAATCTACGTTTACTGTAATATAAAGAAGAGTAAAACCAGAAATCTACGTTTACTGTAATATAAAGAAGAGTAAAACCTCGCTTACATGGAACTCAGTTGCCTAGTAGTAGGACTTACCTGAAGCTTTGCTGAGGATTAGATAAAACCAGTGCATTAGTTAGAATTAGGATCAACTGCATATTTTAAAAAATACAACATAATCATGGCTTAAACACATGAAATTTCAATTTCATTTCATATAAAATAAGTCTAGAAGTAAGCAGTTTCAGGATGATAGTGAAGGTCCATGGTCATCAGTATCTCAGGCTTTATCTAATGTTCTCCTCCATAATCTTTTAGCACATGGTCGTTTCAAGGCCCAACAAGGCTGTTGGTGCTCCAGCCATCATATCCAAATATTAGGAAAATTAAGTAGCTGGAGAAGGGCAAAGGGGAACATATGAGCCACCTATCCATTTTCTTAGAACTGGTCCAGAAAGACTCATCCAACACTTCTATCTCATTGGCCAGCATGTAGCCATGTGACCTTACCTAACTACAAGGCAGGCAGAGAAATATAGTATTTTATCCAGGTACAGTGTTGCCTTAAGGAAGATCTAATGCTGTTTCTTTGGAAGAAGAAGAATATGGTAGTAAGTAGCGAATAGGCAGTCTTTGCCATAGCAGAGATGATTGAGCTGCAATTGTGTGCACTCTACTGATTAAAGAACCACAAAGCTAAGGTGAAGAAATGACTTGCTGCTTCTTTTACTGAGCTTTTACCAGCCTGGTGGTACATATGATTAAGATACTCATTTTCCAGTTGCTAGGATGAAACTAATGCAGGTCCTTTTTCTTTTAAATGAGAGAAAATAGACTTATAAGATGCAAGAATAATCAAAAGCAAACTTTGATGCTCTTACCCAACCTTGCCAAGGTCCAGGGAAGAAGAAAGGGCTGGGGTAGCTTAGGCCAAAGGAGCAAACAGAGCCTGATGGATTATATTGCAAAGAAGGGAAGTGGGTCTCATTTCCAGGATCTGCATTTTTCTCAGAAAACTGGGTTTTACCACAGTTTGTTGGGGGCAAGAGCAATGTCACCTGTGAGTAGAAGTGGGGACAATGGCGAGGGCAGGGATGAACCAGGTACCCTTTTGCTCAAGCTGTTCTGGAAGAAAAGAGACTAACTGATATGATCCTGGATTTTATCCAGCACTGCCTAACAAGAAGCCTACCAAGCTTCTCAAAACCTATTGCTAAAAAACTAATACACTCTTACATTTCAACCACATATTTATGTCCAAATTCGAAAGGCACCTCTATATTAAATTACACCAATGTTTCACATTTAAAACCTGTGAGCTTTAGTCAACTTGGGGCATGCTCTGGTCACCAAAGGAGAACATTTAAAAGAAAAAAAATAGAGATTTGTTTGGAGTGGATGGAGGCACCTAAAAATGTTGTCCCAGGCACTTCTTCTCTTACACATAATTGTCTTATTGCAAAATCATGTTACAATATATTAGAGTGGAAAATTAAGAGAAGAGTACTAGAGTTAAGCACATCACCAATAAGCTTTTGTGAACACTGATAACTTCATACCAAAAAATGAATGATAAAGAGACATAAAAATGGCAAACATCTATGTTTAAAAAAATTCAAACTGAACTATTGGAAAAACTGGGAAAATTAAATAAAAATTATTTAAGTTTAGGGTCATTTAATTTGAGACAAATTGTCAGTTGATCAATAAAAAGTTAAATTATATTCAATCTATACTATTAATCAATAAAAAGTTAAATTATATTCAATATATACTATTAAAAAAGGGTAGAGAAGTATTTTAAATATCAGAAAAATTTCATCCAAAGTTATTAAAACATTCTTTAAATTATTGTTTAAAAGAATGAGAAGTTCAACCATGACATTACTAAGAGCTAATAAAATTCTACTACAACATTATTTTTGAGGTGCTACAAGAAATTCACAAAGATGTTGTCATATTATACACTTTGCAAACTTTTGATGGATTATGCTATTAGCATTATACTTACTTGGTTGATGGAAACTAATAACCATTTTTTTTACAAAATTTCATGAAAATCATAAACACTAAGAGAGTAGAACCAGAAATTATATCTTTTCAATGACATCTGGGTATGTCCTGAATTTTCTAATCAATTTGCTTCTGAATAGATATATCTTAAAAAACTTTAGAGATAGGAACTTGAATGTCTGAAATCAAAGTTATTATTTATCCCCTATACCTTTTCATTTCTGCCCATGATAGGAACCTAATTACCCACAATTCATTTCTCCTCTTATATCCACATGGCCAGTCACTAAAATCATAAGTATGCTACCTGAATAGCTTCTGAACTTACTGCCCCTCCCCAAAGTGTCTTTCTTTAGTCCTTCATGGTTTCTTGCCTGCTTATTGCTCTAACCCATAACTCTTCTTCAGACCTTCCTCTCCTCTTCCATGCTATTTCATTATTCATTTTATCTCTCATCTTATTTTCTCTAAGACTCAAATAATCACTTTAATTCCTCATTTAAAACCTCCAGGGCTCCTTATTGTCTATAAGGAAAAGTCCAAATCTCTTATATGATCTAGGAAGACTTCTACCACATCACACCCAGCCTGCCTTGCCTCTCTGAATCTCCCATCCTATACTCCAAACTCTTTCACGCCTTCCTGACTTTGTACGTGTTCTGTCTGCGTGGGATGCCTGCCCCATGTCTGCCTTTTCTACTTGATACATTTCCATTAATCTTTTATCCTACTGAACTTTGACTCTGCTCATGTGTATATTTATTTGTATAGATTTTCCTGAATCCTCCAGGCAAAATTAGGTGTTTCGAGCTTTACTTTCCTAGCATTATCTATCTATCTATCTATCTATCTATCTATCTATCTATCTATCTATCTATCTATCTATCTATCTATCTATCCATTTACCTAACTATAGCATATACTACCTTTAAGATTCTCTTTATAAATCTTTCTCCCCCTAGACTTAGACTTTAATTTATCTCAATATCTTCAGCATTCTAGCACAAGAACTTTTGCTTGGTACATTTTTAGTAAAGTGTCATTTGAATGAATTTATTATTTTTCGGTCCTTTTGAATAGTGAAAAAAAAAATGTTTTCTTGTTCTAAATGCTTATTCCTGTCTTCTACAGGGCTTAATTTTATTTCAAATTCTATGATACGAGTAAGAGTAAAAAGCATCCATGTTTCTTCATCTTTAATTTCCTATCATCATCAAGCTGATGGAAGTGAGTTGTTACTGCTGCTCTATTATTAGCTATAGTCGATAATTGCTCAGAAATTTCACATTTTATTAACACTGTTGCTGCACCTTTCCCAGTAACGTGAATTATTAAGTTCAGTATTCGTGGCCCATATGACCAGGAAAATTATATTTGGCCTGCCTAGGAAAGACAGACTATGATCTAGAAGTAGGTTAGAATAGAGTTAGAATGAATGAGAGGTGTTAAAATATGTAACATATCAGAGTTAATTTCCTAAAAGGAATTATGAGACCCAAAATCTCATCAAGTTGTTCTAAATATAGTGCCTAAATTATGTTACCTCTAGGTTTTAAGCTGCAGGGCAAAATTAGGAACCGCAAATGTTGGACAGTAACAAATTTCTTTTTATGTACTCATCCCAAACGAGCTAATTAGATTTACTCCATGAAAATTCTGGCCTGGTTAATGACATATAAAAGAGAACAAAGAGAAATAGGGCTCAATTGATAGATCTGAAATGATAGCAAATAAAGTTTGTTAGATTAGTAAATTTCCATGATACTGCTTTTTAAAATTTTCTATGGATTTTTAAATGTCTTGGGAATATAGTTACATAGTTTACAGGAAAATACTTTGGATGTCTTTTTTAAATCCTCTCAGATTCTCAATCAAGTCCATTTTTATATAATTTCTGCTCATATCTTGTTATGTTTATTCCTAGGATGAATGGGTGGTTGGTTGGATTGATAGATAAATGGATATTTTAGATCTTTGATGATGCTCTAAATGGTTTCTTTTCTTTCATATTTTCAAATTTCTTGTTAAACTGTAGTGTGTTCACAAATTATACTTACAGTAAATTCACATGTACTAGGATAGATTTTTTGAAAATTATTTAAGTAATCTGATTTTGCTTAAAAGCCCAGATTTGTTTGATTGTCTTGGAAAAATAATAACTCTTAATCTTTTAAATTTAAAATTTTGATTTATCCTGCTAGTTAAATAGTCCTTTTAAATGATGCTCTTAATTTCCAGATCTCTCTATCCTAGCTTCTTTCTAAAGTAACATCTGGGCCTATTGCCACGGGGGGAAGTGAAGGTTATATGACCCATGAAGAGAATGGTCAGGATCCTCAAATGTGTTCTCTCCTAGGGCTCCATCATTCCTGAAGGTGATGTATCTATTATATCTGCTCATTGTTCATCCTGATGACATTCTCCACTGTAGTCAGCCACTGGAACTTATGATTTGTCACTCTCAGCTTGGTGAAGGAAATGGATAACTGTCTCCTCCTTCGTGGGCCAGACTTTGGCTTGCACTGATTCCCAAGTCTGTGCCATATTCACCCCGACCCTCACTTGTTAGGTCATCTCATCCCTTACCATGGAGTTCCAAAGCAGAAATGGTGGCTTTCAATGTGGCTGCCTTCTGATCTTCCTAAAAAGACTAAAGGAAGTTCTGGATCCTACTGATGTAAACTAGGAATCAGGAAAACTAAATATCAGAGCTTTTGCTGCCCAATTTAGTTTGCTGGTTATAAAGATGGGAGATACTGTTATTGAAATAGATTTCCTGATTTCAATGGGGATAATAGGATTCTGAGACAGAGGCAAATTGCTTGCAAATGCTTGGAAGAGAACGGTCCTGTAGTAGAAGCAAAGCTGGACTAATAATCAGAGTGGATTGACCCTCGGAATTTTGAAAGTGAATAATAGATTGTGGGATCTCTAAAACCAAGATAGATGGTCAGTCCATTAAAGTCTTTCTTGGTCTGAATAACTGGGGGAAAAACTCTGAACAGGGAGATGATTTGTATCACCATACTCAGACCTCCTTCATAAAGTGGAAACTGTGTCCCTTTAAAGAAGGACCAAGTTATAACATCTTAGGTTTGTAATGTGACTCTCCAGACATCCCCAGAGGCAGCTGAGACCATTTACTAATGTGATTCTGACTTGGGGCAAGGGGCACATTTAGACTTTGAGAGTGATATTGAATATTCATTTTGAATTAATGCAAGTTCTTTGAGATTCTCAATATCTGTGGTACACTGGTCATTGAGAGGCTCATGAGAATTAATCTACCAAGTCTATATGGTCATAGGCTCAGCAGGTCAATGAACCAATCCTGTAGATATTTTCCATGTTTCTGAATATATAGTTGGCAGAATCCCCACATTTGGCTCTCTGATTTATGAAGTAAGGGCTTTTATAATAGTAAGGGTCAAGTGGAAGCCCTAGAAGTGTCCCTTTTCTATAAAAATCATAACCTAAATTGATATTGCATCCATGGGAAAGTCATAAAAATTAATACAATTTTTAAAAATCTGGATTAAGAAAAGGCATGGGAGATATTCTCTATCATATTCTTGTTTAGAAGTCCATGCCTGGCCTTAGCAGAAATGAGATAGATTTTTTAAGAATGACAGACTTATTGAAAAATTAATAGTGACTTTAATAATAGCAGTTGTTCCAGGTGTTAGTATTTTCAATCTTAGAGGAAATTAACACATACCCTGGCACCTATGGTTTAGTCTGGATGTTTTACTGATTTAATTCCAGCTAAGTAATCCTCTCTTCTCTCTTCTGCTGCTTCACACCTGCTGTAAAAAAAAAAAAAAAAATCAAATTCTTAATTTCGATTGTTGTATCTTTAATTTCTAGAATTCACATTTAATTCTTTTAAAATAAATTTAGTTTGCTCATAAAATCCTCTAGAATGTATTAATCACAATTACTTTAGATATGCCTCATTACCAATAACTGGGTCACATATGATCATATCCTATTGTGTTTTTTTTTTCTCTTGGTCTTTTTTGAAATTCCTCATAATTTTTTTTTTTTTATTTAAGTCTGTACTTTGAGTATAAAAAATTGTGGATGGTCTGGGTGTTGGGGCAGATCTGCTTGATTCGATCAAAAACTGAGTTGACTTTGTCTAGGTCTTAGTAAGGCTCCATCTATTTTTGATTCCACCTTACTTTTGGGATGTAATCCTCCAGGGTTTTCAACTGAGAGCCTAGGCAAGCCCCCAGTTCAAATTTTTGTTTGGCCAGAACCGTGAATCTTCCAGAAATCCCTCTCTGAATTTCTTGGGCTTTCTGCATGAGTTTTCTCTTGGATCTTTGCTTGTCTAGTCTTGACTGCCTTGCAGACACTGAATTCTAATTCCCCACCTCCAGCCACGTGAAATTGCCAACATCGTGCTGATTTTTCTGCCTTTTTGCAGCACTTATTTGCTTGTGTTCCAGGCCTTTTGTTCCTTCTCCATGGAATGGCATGTGTACCAAAGAGGAAAGCGATATGTAGATTATCAGCTCATCCCTTTGGGTTTCTTCCTTTGGCCTCACCCTTAAGGCCTGGCTATCTGTGAAGCTCCACAATAACTTTATAAAGATGTACTTTGTGGTGTTGTCTGATTTCTCCAATCCTTGATGGTAGCATTCTGTGTCTACATGCTGCTTCATCAAAGGTAGCAGTTCTGAGTTAGTTTATAGTGGGGTCATCACCTTTTAAAAACATCTTAGATGATTTTCAAGTGAAGTCCAAGTTGAAATACACTTTCTATTGTTGTTACCATGATATCTAGGGTCAATTTTAATGAATATTAAAAAATTAGTTTTTGTAGACTTTTAATTAATATACACAGAGTTGGATACACTTATTTCATACAGTTCTTTTAGTCTTTGTTTGTCTGCAGGTATTTTCCTTTTCTCTTGTTTTTAACATTTATCTTTGTACCTTCTTTTACAGGTTAACAGTCATATACGTACTTATTTATTTTCCAAATATCAGCTCTTCAGTTCATTTATTCTCTCTATATTTTCTAATTTGTTATTTCTAATTTTTAACTTTGTTATATCAATTCCTCTGCCTTAGTTTTATCTACTTGTTTTCCATAATTATTTTAATTGAATATTTATTAATTTATTATATTTTATTA